>NW_026775917.1:105000-107500 GCF_030987335.1 Cornus florida | reverse complement strand
GAACAAGAAGACCGAGGCTTCAAAAAATTTTTTTTTTTTGATATACCGAAGAATGAACAAGAAGACCGAGGCATCCAAAATTTTTTTTTTTTTTTTTCTCCGATATACCAAAGCAAGAACAAGAAGACCGAAGTCTCAAATTTTTTTTTTTTTTTTTTTTTTTTTTTTTTGATATACCGAAGAATGAACAAGAAGACCGAGGCATCCAAAAAATTTTTTTTTTTTTTCTCCGATATACCAAAGCAAGAACAAGAAGACCGAGGCATCAAAATTTTTTTTTTTTTTTTTTTTTTTTTTTTTTTTTTTTTTTCGATAAATCCAACCGAGAACAAGAAGACCGAGGCATCCAAAATTTTTTTTTTTTTTTTTTCTTTCCCATATACCAGAGAAAGAACATGAAGACCGAGGCAACCAACAAAAAATAATTTTTTTTTCTCTTTCCCGGAATTTTTTTTTTTTTTTTCGAAATAGCCGAGAAAGAATATGAAGACCGAGGCATCCAACAAAAAAATTTTTTTTTTTTTTTTTTCCTAATCTACCCAAGCAAAACAAATAGAAGACCGAGGCATCCAAAAAAATTTTTTTTTTTTTTTTTTTTTTTCGAAAAATTTTTTTCACAAAAACTTTTTTTTTTTTTTTTCCCCAAAAAATTTTTTTTTTCGTTCCAAGCTAACCAAGACATCTACTATTCACTAGTAGAGCAATCGAGACTGCAAAGCAAGCAATGGCCTTACTTGCAGCTCTTGGTGCTGAGAACTCCCCCCCCCCTATAGTAGTCTTAAGTAAAACCACAGCTCTGACAGGAGTAGATATTGCATGCGAGCGAGGAGTCGTAATGGGCAAAATTGACTCGGGGGACCTCCAAATCGAATTCCGTTTCGAGCAAAACACTTCTTAGGCTTCAAGGAAGCTCCCATAAAATTTCCAAACCCAAACTCCAAACTTCATTTTTTAGCCTACAATGCCCACGTGCACGCCGGTGTGCACGCAGGGGTGCTTGAGCATGCGGGAGAGGAGCCATAATGGGCAACATTGACTCGGGGGACCTCCAAATCGAAATCCGTCTCGAGCAAAACACTTCTTAAGCTTCTAGGAAGCTCCCATAAAACTTCCAAACCCAAACTCCAAACTTTATTTTTTAGCATACAATGCCCACGTGCACGCCGGGGTGCTTGAGCGTGCGGGCGAGGAGCCATAATGGGCAACATTGACTCGGGGGACCTCCAAATCGAAATCCGTCTCGAGCAAAACACTTCTTAAGCTTCAAGGAAGCTCCCATAAAACTTCCAAACCCAAACTCCAAACTTTATTTTTTAGCATACAATGCCCACGTGCACGCAGGGGTGCTTGAGCATGCGGGAGAGGAGCCATAATGGGCAACATTGACTCGGGGGACCTCCAAATCGAAATCCGTCTCGAGCAAAACACTTCTTAAGCTTCTAGGAAGCTCCCATAAAATTTTCAAACCCAAACTCCAAACTTCATTTTTTAGCATACGATGCCCACGTGCACGCCGGGGTGCACGAGCGTGCGGGCGAGGAGTCGTAATGGGCAAAATTAACTCGGGGGACCTCCAAATCGAAATCCGTCTCGAGCAAAGCATTTCTTAGGCTTCTAGGAAGTTCCCGTAAAATTTTCAAACCCAAACTCCAAACTTCATTTTTTAGCACACAATGCCCACGTGCACGCGGGGGTGCTTAAGCGTGCGGGCGAGGAGTCATAATGGGCAAAATTAACTCGGGGGACCTCCAAATCGAAATCCGTCTCGAGCAAAGCACTTCTTAGGCTTCTAGGAAGCTCCCATAAAATTTCCAAACCCAAACTCCAAACTTCATTTTTTAGCATACGATGCCCCCGTGCACGCGGGGGTGCTTGAGCGTGCGGGGGAGGAGTCATAATGGGCAAAACTAACTCGGGGGATCTCCAAATCAAAATCCGTCTCGAGCAAAGCAGTTCTTAGGCTTCTAGGAAGCTCCCATAAAATTTCCGAACCCAAACTCCAAACTTCATTTTTTAGCATACTATGCCCACGTGCACGCCGGGGTGCACGAGCGTGCGGGCGAGGAGTCGTAATGGGCAAAATTAACTCGGGGGACCTCCAAATCGAAATCCGTCTCGAGCAAAGCATTTCTTAGGCTTCTAGGAAGTTCCCGTAAAATTTTCAAACCCAAACTCCAAACTTCATTTTTTAGCATACGATGCCCACGTGCGCGCCGGTGTGCACGTCGGGGTGCACGAGCGTGCGGGCGAGGAGCCGTAATTGGCAAAATTAACACGGCGGACCTCCAAATCGAAATCCGTCTCGAGCAAAGCATTTCTTAGGCTTCTAGGAAGTTCCCGTAAAATTTTCAAACCCAAACTCCAAACTTCATTTTTTAGCATACGATGCCCACGTGCACGCCGGTGTGCACGAGCATGCGGGCGAGGAGTCATAAAGGGCAAACTTAACTCGGGGGACCTCCAAATCGAAATCCGTCTCGAGCAAAGCATTTCTTAGGCT
>NW_026775917.1:62500-65000 GCF_030987335.1 Cornus florida | reverse complement strand
GATATACCAAAGCAAGAACAAGAAGACCGAGGCATCAAAATTTTTTTTTTTTTTTTTTTTTTTTTTTTTTTTTTTTTTCGATAAATCCAACCGAGAACAAGAAGACCGAGGCATCCAAAATTTTTTTTTTTTTTTTTTCTTTCCCATATACCAGAGAAAGAACATGAAGACCGAGGCAACCAACAAAAAATAATTTTTTTTTTCTCTTTCCCGGAATTTTTTTTTTTTTTTTTCGAAATAGCCGAGAAAGAATATGAAGACCGAGGCATCCAACAAAAAAATTTTTTTTTTTTTTTTTCCTAATCTACCCAAGCAAAACAAATAGAAGACCGAGGCATCCAAAAAAATTTTTTTTTTTTTTTTTTTTTTCGAAAAATTTTTTTTCACAAAAACTTTTTTTTTTTTTTTTCCCCAAAAAATTTTTTTTTTCGTTCCAAGCTAACCAAGACATCTACTATTCACTAGTAGAGCAATCGAGACTGCAAAGCAAGCAATGGCCTTACTTGCAGCTCTTGGTGCTGAGAACTCCCCCCCCCCTATAGTAGTCTTAAGTAAAACCACAGCTCTGACAGGAGTAGATATTGCATGCGAGCGAGGAGTCGTAATGGGCAAAATTGACTCGGGGGACCTCCAAATCGAATTCCGTTTCGAGCAAAACACTTCTTAGGCTTCAAGGAAGCTCCCATAAAATTTCCAAACCCAAACTCCAAACTTCATTTTTTAGCCTACAATGCCCACGTGCACGCCGGTGTGCACGCAGGGGTGCTTGAGCATGCGGGAGAGGAGCCATAATGGGCAACATTGACTCGGGGGACCTCCAAATCGAAATCCGTCTCGAGCAAAACACTTCTTAAGCTTCTAGGAAGCTCCCATAAAACTTCCAAACCCAAACTCCAAACTTTATTTTTTAGCATACAATGCCCACGTGCACGCCGGGGTGCTTGAGCGTGCGGGCGAGGAGCCATAATGGGCAACATTGACTCGGGGGACCTCCAAATCGAAATCCGTCTCGAGCAAAACACTTCTTAAGCTTCAAGGAAGCTCCCATAAAACTTCCAAACCCAAACTCCAAACTTTATTTTTTAGCATACAATGCCCACGTGCACGCAGGGGTGCTTGAGCATGCGGGAGAGGAGCCATAATGGGCAACATTGACTCGGGGGACCTCCAAATCGAAATCCGTCTCGAGCAAAACACTTCTTAAGCTTCTAGGAAGCTCCCATAAAATTTTCAAACCCAAACTCCAAACTTCATTTTTTAGCATACGATGCCCACGTGCACGCCGGGGTGCACGAGCGTGCGGGCGAGGAGTCGTAATGGGCAAAATTAACTCGGGGGACCTCCAAATCGAAATCCGTCTCGAGCAAAGCATTTCTTAGGCTTCTAGGAAGTTCCCGTAAAATTTTCAAACCCAAACTCCAAACTTCATTTTTTAGCACACAATGCCCACGTGCACGCGGGGGTGCTTAAGCGTGCGGGCGAGGAGTCATAATGGGCAAAATTAACTCGGGGGACCTCCAAATCGAAATCCGTCTCGAGCAAAGCACTTCTTAGGCTTCTAGGAAGCTCCCATAAAATTTCCAAACCCAAACTCCAAACTTCATTTTTTAGCATACGATGCCCCCGTGCACGCGGGGGTGCTTGAGCGTGCGGGGGAGGAGTCATAATGGGCAAAACTAACTCGGGGGATCTCCAAATCAAAATCCGTCTCGAGCAAAGCACTTAGGCTTCTAGGAAGCTCCCATAAAATTTCCGAACCCAAACTCCAAACTTCATTTTTTAGCATACTATGCCCACGTGCACGCCGGGGTGCACGAGCGTGCGGGCGAGGAGTCGTAATGGGCAAAATTAACTCGGGGGACCTCCAAATCGAAATCCGTCTCGAGCAAAGCATTTCTTAGGCTTCTAGGAAGTTCCCGTAAAATTTTCAAACCCAAACTCCAAACTTCATTTTTTAGCATACGATGCCCACGTGCGCGCCGGTGTGCACGTCGGGGTGCACGAGCGTGCGGGCGAGGAGCCGTAATTGGCAAAATTAACACGGCGGACCTCCAAATCGAAATCCGTCTCGAGCAAAGCATTTCTTAGGCTTCTAGGAAGTTCCCGTAAAATTTTCAAACCCAAACTCCAAACTTCATTTTTTAGCATACGATGCCCACGTGCACGCCGGTGTGCACGAGCATGCGGGCGAGGAGTCATAAAGGGCAAACTTAACTCGGGGGACCTCCAAATCGAAATCCGTCTCGAGCAAAGCATTTCTTAGGCTTCTAGGAAGCTCCCATAAAATTTTCAAACCCAAACTCCAAACTTCATTTTTTAGCACACAATGCCCACGTGCACGCGGGGGTGCTTAAGCGTGCGGGCGAGGAGTCATAATGGGCAAAATTAACTCGGGGGACCTCCAAATCGAAATCCGTCTCGAGCAAAGCACTTCTTAGGCTTCTAGGAAGCTCCCATAAAATTTTCAAACCCAAACTCCAAACTTCATTTTTTAGCCAAC
>NW_026775916.1:110000-112500 GCF_030987335.1 Cornus florida | reverse complement strand
TTCCTCCGATATACCAAAGCAAGAACAAGAAGACCGAGGCTTCAAAAAAATTTTTTTTTTTTTTTCTTTTTTGATATACCGAAGAATGAACAAGAAGACCGAGGCATCCAAAATTTTTTTTTTTTTTTCTCCGATATACCAAAGCAAGAACAAGAAGACCGAAGTCTCAAATTTTTTTTTTTTTTTTTTTTTTTTTTTTTTGATATACCGAAGAATGAACAAGAAGACCGAGGCATCCAAAAAATTTTTTTTTTTTTTCTCCGATATACCAAAGCAAGAACAAGAAGACCGAGGCATCAAAATTTTTTTTTTTTTTTTTTTTTTTTTTTCGATAAATCCAACCGAGAACAAGAAGACCGAGGCATCCAAAATTTTTTTTTTTTTTTTTCTTTCCATATACCAGAGAAAGAACATGAAGACCGAGGCAACCAACAAAAAATAATTTTTTTTTTCTCTTTCCCGGAATTTTTTTTTTTTTTTTTTCGAAATAGCCGAGAAAGAATATGAAGACCGAGGCATCCAACAAAAAAATTTTTTTTTTTTTTTTTTCCTAATCTACCCAAGCAAAACAAATAGAAGACCGAGGCATCCAAAAAATTTTTTTTTTTTTTTTTTTTTTTTTCGAAAAATTTTTTTTCACAAAAACTTTTTTTTTTTTTTTTTCCCCAAAAAATTTTTTTTTTCGTTCCAAGCTAACCAAGACATCTACTATTCACTAGTAGAGCAATCGAGACTGCAAAGCAAGCAATGGCCTTACTTGCAGCTCTTGGTGCTGAGAACTCCCCCCCCCCTATAGTAGTCTTAAGTAAAACCACAGCTCTGACAGGAGTAGATATTGCATGCGAGCGAGGAGTCGTAATGGGCAAAATTGACTCGGGGGACCTCCAAATCGAATTCCGTTTCGAGCAAAACACTTCTTAGGCTTCAAGGAAGCTCCCATAAAATTTCCAAACCCAAACTCCAAACTTCATTTTTTAGCCTACAATGCCCACGTGCACGCCGGTGTGCACGCAGGGGTGCTTGAGCATGCGGGAGAGGAGCCATAATGGGCAACATTGACTCGGGGGACCTCCAAATCGAAATCCGTCTCGAGCAAAACACTTCTTAAGCTTCTAGGAAGCTCCCATAAAACTTCCAAACCCAAACTCCAAACTTTATTTTTTAGCATACAATGCCCACGTGCACGCCGGGGTGCTTGAGCGTGCGGGCGAGGAGCCATAATGGGCAACATTGACTCGGGGGACCTCCAAATCGAAATCCGTCTCGAGCAAAACACTTCTTAAGCTTCTAGGAAGCTCCCATAAAACTTCCAAACCCAAACTCCAAACTTTATTTTTTAGCATACAATGCCCACGTGCACGCAGGGGTGCTTGAGCATGCGGGAGAGGAGCCATAATGGGCAACATTGACTCGGGGGACCTCCAAATCGAAATCCGTCTCGAGCAAAACACTTCTTAAGCTTCTAGGAAGCTCCCATAAAACTTCCAAACCCAAACTCCAAACTTTATTTTTTAGCATACAATGCCCACGTGCACGCCGGGGTGCTTGAGCGTGCGGGCGAGGAGCCGTAATGGGCAAAATTAACACGGGGGACCTTCAAATCGAAATCCGTCTCGAGCAAAGCACTTCTTAGGCTTCTAGGAAGCTCCCATCAAATTTACAAACCCAAACTCCAAACTTCATTTTTTAGCACACAATGCCCACGTGCACGCGGGGGTGCTTAAGCGTGCGGGCGAGGAGTCATAATGGGCAAAATTAACTCGGGGGACCTCCAAATCGAAATCCGTCTCGAGCAAAGCACTTCTTAGGCTTCTAGGAAGCTCCCATAAAATTTCCAAACCCAAACTCCAAACTTCATTTTTTAGCATACAATGCCCCCGTGCACGCGGGGGTGCTTGAGCGTGCGGGGGAGGAGTCATAATGGGCAAAACTAACTCGGGGGACCTCCAAATCGAAATCCGTCTCGAGCAAAACACTTCTTAGGCTTCTAGGAAGCTCCCATAAAATTTCCGAACCCAAACTCCAAACTTCATTTTTTAGCATACGATGCCCACGTGCACGCCGGGTGCTTGAGCGTGCGGGCGAGGAGTCATAATGGGCAAAAACTAACTCGTGGGATCTCCAAATCAAAATCCGTCTCGAGCAAAGCATTTCTTAGGCTTCTAGGAAGCTCCCATAAAATTTCCGAACCCAAACTCCAAACTTCATTTTTTAGCATACGATGCCCACGTGCACGCCGGGGTGCACGAGCGTGCGGGCGAGGAGTCGTAATGGGCAAAATTAACTCGGGGGACCTCCAAATCGAAATCCGTCTCGAGCAAAGCATTTCTTAGGCTTCTAGGAAGTTCCCGTAAAATTTTCAAACCCAAACTCCAAACTTCATTTTTTAGCATACGATGCCCACGTGCGCGCCGGTGTGCACGTCGGGGTGCTTGAGCGTGCGCGCGAGGAGCCGTAATTGGCAAAATTAACACGGCGGAAATCTAAATCGAAATCCGTC
>NW_026775916.1:97500-100000 GCF_030987335.1 Cornus florida | reverse complement strand
AGACCGAGGCATCCAACAAAAAAATTTTTTTTTTTTTTTTTCCTAATCTACCCAAGCAAAACAAATAGAAGACCGAGGCATCCAAAAAATTTTTTTTTTTTTTTTTTTTTTTTCGAAAAATTTTTTTTCACAAAAACTTTTTTTTTTTTTTTTTCCCCAAAAAATTTTTTTTTTCGTTCCAAGCTAACCAAGACATCTACTATTCACTAGTAGAGCAATCGAGACTGCAAAGCAAGCAATGGCCTTACTTGCAGCTCTTGGTGCTGAGAACTCCCCCCCCCCCTATAGTAGTCTTAAGTAAAACCACAGCTCTGACAGGAGTAGATATTGCATGCGAGCGAGGAGTCGTAATGGGCAAAATTGACTCGGGGGACCTCCAAATCGAATTCCGTTTCGAGCAAAACACTTCTTAGGCTTCAAGGAAGCTCCCATAAAATTTCCAAACCCAAACTCCAAACTTCATTTTTTAGCCTACAATGCCCACGTGCACGCCGGTGTGCACGCAGGGGTGCTTGAGCATGCGGGAGAGGAGCCATAATGGGCAACATTGACTCGGGGGACCTCCAAATCGAAATCCGTCTCGAGCAAAACACTTCTTAAGCTTCTAGGAAGCTCCCATAAAACTTCCAAACCCAAACTCCAAACTTTATTTTTTAGCATACAATGCCCACGTGCACGCCGGGGTGCTTGAGCGTGCGGGCGAGGAGCCATAATGGGCAACATTGACTCGGGGGACCTCCAAATCGAAATCCGTCTCGAGCAAAACACTTCTTAAGCTTCTAGGAAGCTCCCATAAAACTTCCAAACCCAAACTCCAAACTTTATTTTTTAGCATACAATGCCCACGTGCACGCAGGGGTGCTTGAGCATGCGGGAGAGGAGCCATAATGGGCAACATTGACTCGGGGGACCTCCAAATCGAAATCCGTCTCGAGCAAAACACTTCTTAAGCTTCTAGGAAGCTCCCATAAAACTTCCAAACCCAAACTCCAAACTTTATTTTTTAGCATACAATGCCCACGTGCACGCCGGGGTGCTTGAGCGTGCGGGCGAGGAGCCGTAATGGGCAAAATTAACACGGGGGACCTTCAAATCGAAATCCGTCTCGAGCAAAGCACTTCTTAGGCTTCTAGGAAGCTCCCATCAAATTTACAAACCCAAACTCCAAACTTCATTTTTTAGCACACAATGCCCACGTGCACGCGGGGGTGCTTAAGCGTGCGGGCGAGGAGTCATAATGGGCAAAATTAACTCGGGGGACCTCCAAATCGAAATCCGTCTCGAGCAAAGCACTTCTTAGGCTTCTAGGAAGCTCCCATAAAATTTCCAAACCCAAACTCCAAACTTCATTTTTTAGCATACAATGCCCCCGTGCACGCGGGGGTGCTTGAGCGTGCGGGGGAGGAGTCATAATGGGCAAAACTAACTCGGGGGACCTCCAAATCGAAATCCGTCTCGAGCAAAACACTTCTTAGGCTTCTAGGAAGCTCCCATAAAATTTCCGAACCCAAACTCCAAACTTCATTTTTTAGCATACGATGCCCACGTGCACGCCGGGGTGCTTGAGCGTGCGGGCGAGGAGTCATAATGGGCAAAAACTAACTCGTGGGATCTCCAAATCAAAATCCGTCTCGAGCAAAGCATTTCTTAGGCTTCTAGGAAGCTCCCATAAAATTTCCGAACCCAAACTCCAAACTTCATTTTTTAGCATACGATGCCCACGTGCACGCCGGGGTGCACGAGCGTGCGGGCGAGGAGTCGTAATGGGCAAAATTAACTCGGGGGACCTCCAAATCGAAATCCGTCTCGAGCAAAGCATTTCTTAGGCTTCTAGGAAGTTCCCGTAAAATTTTCAAACCCAAACTCCAAACTTCATTTTTTAGCATACGATGCCCACGTGCGCGCCGGTGTGCACGTCGGGGTGCTTGAGCGTGCGCGCGAGGAGCCGTAATTGGCAAAATTAACACGGCGGAAATCTAAATCGAAATCCGTCTCGAGCAAAGCACTTCTTAGTCTTCTAGGAAGCTCCCATAAAATTTTCAAACCCAAACTCCAAACTTCATTTTTTAGCATACGATGCCCACGTGCACGCCGGTGTGCACGAGCATGCGGGCGAGGAGTCGTAATGGGCAAAATTAACTCGGGGGACCTCCAAATCGAAATCCGTCTCGAGCAAAGCATTTCTTAGGCTTCTAGGAAGTTCCCGTAAAATTTTCAAACCCAAACTCCAAACTTCATTTTTTAGCATACGATGCCCACGTGCGCGCCGGTGTGCACGTCGGGGTGCTTGAGCGTGCGCGCGAGGAGCCGTAATTGGCAAAATTAACACGGCGGAAATCTAAATCGAAATCCGTCTCGAGCAAAGCATTTCTTAGGCTTCTAGGAAGCTCCCATAAGATTTCTGAACCCAAACTCCAAACTTCATTTTTTAGCATACGATGCCCACGTGCACGCCGGTGTGCACGAGCATGCGGGCGAGGAGTCATAAAGGGCAAACTTA
>NW_026775916.1:75000-77500 GCF_030987335.1 Cornus florida | reverse complement strand
TTTTTTTTTTTTTTTTTAATATATATATATATATACCGAAGAATGAACAAGAAGACCGAGGCAACCAAAATTTTTTTTTATTTTCCTCCGATATACCAAAGCAAGAACAAGAAGACCGAGGCTTCAAAAAAATTTTTTTTTTTTTTTCTTTTTTGATATACCGAAGAATGAACAAGAAGACCGAGGCATCCAAAATTTTTTTTTTTTTTTTCTCCGATATACCAAAGCAAGAACAAGAAGACCGAAGTCTCAAATTTTTTTTTTTTTTTTTTTTTTTTTTTTTTTGATATACCGAAGAATGAACAAGAAGACCGAGGCATCCAAAAAATTTTTTTTTTTTTTTCTCCGATATACCAAAGCAAGAACAAGAAGACCGAGGCATCAAAATTTTTTTTTTTTTTTTTTTTTTTTTTTCGATAAATCCAACCGAGAACAAGAAGACCGAGGCATCCAAAATTTTTTTTTTTTTTTTTTCTTTCCCATATACCAGAGAAAGAACATGAAGACCGAGGCAACCAACAAAAAATAATTTTTTTTTTCTCTTTCCCGGAATTTTTTTTTTTTTTTTTTCGAAATAGCCGAGAAAGAATATGAAGACCGAGGCATCCAACAAAAAAATTTTTTTTTTTTTTTTTCCTAATCTACCCAAGCAAAACAAATAGAAGACCGAGGCATCCAAAAAATTTTTTTTTTTTTTTTTTTTTTTTCGAAAAATTTTTTTTCACAAAAACTTTTTTTTTTTTTTTTTCCCCAAAAAATTTTTTTTTTCGTTCCAAGCTAACCAAGACATCTACTATTCACTAGTAGAGCAATCGAGACTGCAAAGCAAGCAATGGCCTTACTTGCAGCTCTTGGTGCTGAGAACTCCCCCCCCCCTATAGTAGTCTTAAGTAAAACCACAGCTCTGACAGGAGTAGATATTGCATGCGAGCGAGGAGTCGTAATGGGCAAAATTGACTCGGGGGACCTCCAAATCGAATTCCGTTTCGAGCAAAACACTTCTTAGGCTTCAAGGAAGCTCCCATAAAATTTCCAAACCCAAACTCCAAACTTCATTTTTTAGCCTACAATGCCCACGTGCACGCCGGTGTGCACGCAGGGGTGCTTGAGCATGCGGGAGAGGAGCCATAATGGGCAACATTGACTCGGGGGACCTCCAAATCGAAATCCGTCTCGAGCAAAACACTTCTTAAGCTTCTAGGAAGCTCCCATAAAACTTCCAAACCCAAACTCCAAACTTTATTTTTTAGCATACAATGCCCACGTGCACGCCGGGGTGCTTGAGCGTGCGGGCGAGGAGCCATAATGGGCAACATTGACTCGGGGGACCTCCAAATCGAAATCCGTCTCGAGCAAAACACTTCTTAAGCTTCTAGGAAGCTCCCATAAAACTTCCAAACCCAAACTCCAAACTTTATTTTTTAGCATACAATGCCCACGTGCACGCAGGGGTGCTTGAGCATGCGGGAGAGGAGCCATAATGGGCAAAACATTGACTCGGGGGACCTCCAAATCGAAATCCGTCTCGAGCAAAACACTTCTTAAGCTTCTAGGAAGCTCCCATAAAACTTCCAAACCCAAACTCCAAACTTTATTTTTTAGCATACAATGCCCACGTGCACGCCGGGGTGCTTGAGCGTGCGGGCGAGGAGCCGTAATGGGCAAAATTAACACGGGGGACCTTCAAATCGAAATCCGTCTCGAGCAAAGCACTTCTTAGGCTTCTAGGAAGCTCCCATCAAATTTACAAACCCAAACTCCAAACTTCATTTTTTAGCACACAATGCCCACGTGCACGCGGGGGTGCTTAAGCGTGCGGGCGAGGAGTCATAATGGGCAAAATTAACTCGGGGGACCTCCAAATCGAAATCCGTCTCGAGCAAAGCACTTCTTAGGCTTCTAGGAAGCTCCCATAAAATTTCCAAACCCAAACTCCAAACTTCATTTTTTAGCATACAATGCCCCCGTGCACGCGGGGGTGCTTGAGCGTGCGGGGGAGGAGTCATAATGGGCAAAACTAACTCGGGGGACCTCCAAATCGAAATCCGTCTCGAGCAAAACACTTCTTAGGCTTCTAGGAAGCTCCCATAAAATTTCCGAACCCAAACTCCAAACTTCATTTTTTAGCATACGATGCCCACGTGCACGCCGGGGTGCTTGAGCGTGCGGGCGAGGAGTCATAATGGGCAAAAACTAACTCGTGGGATCTCCAAATCAAAATCCGTCTCGAGCAAAGCATTTCTTAGGCTTCTAGGAAGCTCCCATAAAATTTCCGAACCCAAACTCCAAACTTCATTTTTTAGCATACGATGCCCACGTGCACGCCGGGGTGCACGAGCGTGCGGGCGAGGAGTCGTAATGGGCAAAATTAACTCGGGGGACCTCCAAATCGAAATCCGTCTCGAGCAAAGCATTTCTTAGGCTTCTAGGAAGTTCCCGTAAAATTTTCAAACCCAAACTCCAAACTTCATTTTTTAGCATACGATGCCCACGTGCGCGC
>NW_026775916.1:62500-65000 GCF_030987335.1 Cornus florida | reverse complement strand
TTCCAAACCCAAACTCCAAACTTTATTTTTTAGCATACAATGCCCACGTGCACGCAGGGGTGCTTGAGCATGCGGGAGAGGAGCCATAATGGGCAACATTGACTCGGGGGACCTCCAAATCGAAATCCGTCTCGAGCAAAACACTTCTTAAGCTTCTAGGAAGCTCCCATAAAACTTCCAAACCCAAACTCCAAACTTTATTTTTTAGCATACAATGCCCACGTGCACGCCGGGGTGCTTGAGCGTGCGGGCGAGGAGCCGTAATGGGCAAAATTAACACGGGGGACCTTCAAATCGAAATCCGTCTCGAGCAAAGCACTTCTTAGGCTTCTAGGAAGCTCCCATCAAATTTACAAACCCAAACTCCAAACTTCATTTTTTAGCACACAATGCCCACGTGCACGCGGGGGTGCTTAAGCGTGCGGGCGAGGAGTCATAATGGGCAAAATTAACTCGGGGGACCTCCAAATCGAAATCCGTCTCGAGCAAAGCACTTCTTAGGCTTCTAGGAAGCTCCCATAAAATTTCCAAACCCAAACTCCAAACTTCATTTTTTAGCATACAATGCCCCCGTGCACGCGGGGGTGCTTGAGCGTGCGGGGGAGGAGTCATAATGGGCAAAACTAACTCGGGGGACCTCCAAATCGAAATCCGTCTCGAGCAAAACACTTCTTAGGCTTCTAGGAAGCTCCCATAAAATTTCCGAACCCAAACTCCAAACTTCATTTTTTAGCATACGATGCCCACGTGCACGCCGGGGTGCTTGAGCGTGCGGGCGAGGAGTCATAATGGGCAAAAACTAACTCGTGGGATCTCCAAATCAAAATCCGTCTCGAGCAAAGCATTTCTTAGGCTTCTAGGAAGCTCCCATAAAATTTCCGAACCCAAACTCCAAACTTCATTTTTTAGCATACGATGCCCACGTGCACGCCGGGGTGCACGAGCGTGCGGGCGAGGAGTCGTAATGGGCAAAATTAACTCGGGGGACCTCCAAATCGAAATCCGTCTCGAGCAAAGCATTTCTTAGGCTTCTAGGAAGTTCCCGTAAAATTTTCAAACCCAAACTCCAAACTTCATTTTTTAGCATACGATGCCCACTGTGCGCGCCGGTGTGCACGTCGGGGTGCTTGAGCGTGCGCGCGAGGAGCCGTAATTGGCAAAATTAACACGGCGGAAATCTAAATCGAAATCCGTCTCGAGCAAAGCACTTCTTAGTCTTCTAGGAAGCTCCCATAAAATTTTCAAACCCAAACTCCAAACTTCATTTTTTAGCATACGATGCCCACGTGCACGCCGGTGTGCACGAGCATGCGGGCGAGGAGTCGTAATGGGCAAAATTAACTCGGGGGACCTCCAAATCGAAATCCGTCTCGAGCAAAGCATTTCTTAGGCTTCTAGGAAGTTCCCGTAAAATTTTCAAACCCAAACTCCAAACTTCATTTTTTAGCATACGATGCCCACGTGCGCGCCGGTGTGCACGTCGGGGTGCTTGAGCGTGCGCGCGAGGAGCCGTAATTGGCAAAATTAACACGGCGGAAATCTAAATCGAAATCCGTCTCGAGCAAAGCATTTCTTAGGCTTCTAGGAAGCTCCCATAAGATTTCTGAACCCAAACTCCAAACTTCATTTTTTAGCATACGATGCCCACGTGCACGCCGGTGTGCACGAGCATGCGGGCGAGGAGTCATAAAGGGCAAACTTAACTCGGGGGACCTCCAAATCGAAATCCGTCTCGAGCAAAGCATTTCTTAGGCTTCTAGGAAGCTCCCATAAAATTTTCAAACCCAAACTCCAAACTTCAATTTTAGCATACCATGCCCACGTGCACGTCGGGGTGCACGAGCGTGCGGGCGAGGAGTCATAATGGGTAAAATTAACCCGGGGGACCTCCAAATCGAAATCCGTCTCGAGCAAAGCACTTCTTAGTCTTCTAGGAAGCTCCCATAAAATTTTCAAACCCAAACTCCAAACTTCATTTTTTAGCATACGATGCCCACGTGCACGTCGGGGTGCACGAGCGTGCGGGCGAGGAGTCATAATGGGCAAAATTAACTCGGGGGACCTCCAAATCGAAATCCGTCTCGAGCAAAGCATTTCTTAGTCTTCTAGGAAGCTCCCATAAAATTTTCAAACCCAAACTCCAAACTTCATTTTTTAGCATACGATGCCCACGTGCACGTCGGGGTGCACGAGCGTGCGGACGAGGAGTCATAATGGGCAAAATTAACTCGGGGGACCTCCAAATCGAAATTCGTCTCGAGCAAAGCATTTCTTAGGCTTCTAGGAAGCTCGCATAAAATTTTCAAACCCAAACTCCAAACTTCATTTTTTAGCATACGATGACCACGTGCACGCCGGGGTGCTTGAGCGTGCGGGCGAGGAGTCATAATGGGCCAAAACTAACTCGTGGGACCTCCAAATCAAAATCCGTCTCGAGCAAAGCATTTCTTAGGCTTCTAGGAAGCTCCCATAAAATTTCCGAACCCAAACTCCACACTTC
>NW_026775916.1:50000-52500 GCF_030987335.1 Cornus florida | reverse complement strand
AGGAAGCTCCCATAAAATTTCCAAACCCAAACTCCAAACTTCATTTTTTAGCATACAATGCCCCCGTGCACGCGGGGGTGCTTGAGCGTGCGGGGGAGGAGTCATAATGGGCAAAACTAACTCGGGGGACCTCCAAATCGAAATCCGTCTCGAGCAAAACACTTCTTAGGCTTCTAGGAAGCTCCCATAAAATTTCCGAACCCAAACTCCAAACTTCATTTTTTAGCATACGATGCCCACGTGCACGCCGGGGTGCTTGAGCGTGCGGGCGAGGAGTCATAATGGGCAAAAACTAACTCGTGGGATCTCCAAATCAAAATCCGTCTCGAGCAAAGCATTTCTTAGGCTTCTAGGAAGCTCCCATAAAATTTCCGAACCCAAACTCCAAACTTCATTTTTTAGCATACGATGCCCACGTGCACGCCGGGGTGCACGAGCGTGCGGGCGAGGAGTCGTAATGGGCAAAATTAACTCGGGGGACCTCCAAATCGAAATCCGTCTCGAGCAAAGCATTTCTTAGGCTTCTAGGAAGTTCCCGTAAAATTTTCAAACCCAAACTCCAAACTTCATTTTTTAGCATACGATGCCCACGTGCGCGCCGGTGTGCACGTCGGGGTGCTTGAGCGTGCGCGCGAGGAGCCGTAATTGGCAAAATTAACACGGCGGAAATCTAAATCGAAATCCGTCTCGAGCAAAGCACTTCTTAGTCTTCTAGGAAGCTCCCATAAAATTTTCAAACCCAAACTCCAAACTTCATTTTTTAGCATACGATGCCCACGTGCACGCCGGTGTGCACGAGCATGCGGGCGAGGAGTCGTAATGGGCAAAATTAACTCGGGGGACCTCCAAATCGAAATCCGTCTCGAGCAAAGCATTTCTTAGGCTTCTAGGAAGTTCCCGTAAAATTTCAAACCCAAACTCCAAACTTCATTTTTTAGCATACGATGCCCACGTGCGCGCCGGTGTGCACGTCGGGGTGCTTGAGCGTGCGCGCGAGGAGCCGTAATTGGCAAAATTAACACGGCGGAAATCTAAATCGAAATCCGTCTCGAGCAAAGCATTTCTTAGGCTTCTAGGAAGCTCCCATAAGATTTCTGAACCCAAACTCCAAACTTCATTTTTTAGCATACGATGCCCACGTGCACGCCGGTGTGCACGAGCATGCGGGCGAGGAGTCATAAAGGGCAAACTTAACTCGGGGGACCTCCAAATCGAAATCCGTCTCGAGCAAAGCATTTCTTAGGCTTCTAGGAAGCTCCCATAAAATTTTCAAACCCAAACTCCAAACTTCAATTTTAGCATACCATGCCCACGTGCACGTCGGGGTGCACGAGCGTGCGGGCGAGGAGTCATAATGGGTAAAATTAACCCGGGGGACCTCCAAATCGAAATCCGTCTCGAGCAAAGCACTTCTTAGTCTTCTAGGAAGCTCCCATAAAATTTTCAAACCCAAACTCCAAACTTCATTTTTTAGCATACGATGCCCACGTGCACGTCGGGGTGCACGAGCGTGCGGGCGAGGAGTCATAATGGGCAAAATTAACTCGGGGGACCTCCAAATCGAAATCCGTCTCGAGCAAAGCATTTCTTAGTCTTCTAGGAAGCTCCCATAAAATTTTCAAACCCAAACTCCAAACTTCATTTTTTAGCATACGATGCCCACGTGCACGTCGGGGTGCACGAGCGTGCGGACGAGGAGTCATAATGGGCAAAATTAACTCGGGGGACCTCCAAATCGAAATTCGTCTCGAGCAAAGCATTTCTTAGGCTTCTAGGAAGCTCGCATAAAATTTTCAAACCCAAACTCCAAACTTCATTTTTTAGCATACGATGACCACGTGCACGCCGGGGTGCTTGAGCGTGCGGGCGAGGAGTCATAATGGGCCAAAACTAACTCGTGGGACCTCCAAATCAAAATCCGTCTCGAGCAAAGCATTTCTTAGGCTTCTAGGAAGCTCCCATAAAATTTCCGAACCCAAACTCCACACTTCATTTTTTAGCATACGATGCCCACGTGCACGCCGGGGTGCACGAGCGTGCGGGCGAGGAGTCGTAATGGGCAAAATTAACTCGGGGGACCTCCAAATCGAAATCCGTCTCGAGCAAAGCATTTCTTAGGCTTCTAGGAAGTTCCCGTAAAATTTTCAAACCCAAACTCCAAACTTCATTTTTTAGCATACGATGCCCACGTGCGCGCCGGTGTGCACGTCGGGGTGCTTGAGCGTGCGCGCGAGGAGCCGTAATTGGCAAAATTAACACGGCGGACCTCCAAATCGAAATCCGTCTCGAGCAAAGCACTTCTTAGTCTTCTAGGAAGCTCCCATAAAATTTTCAAACCCAAACTCCAAACTTCATTTTTTAGCATACGATGCCCACGTGCACGCCGGTGTGCACGAGCGTGCGGGCGAGGAGTCATAATGGGCAAAATTAACTCGGGGGACCTCCAAATCGAAATCCGTCTCGAGCAAAGCATTTCTTAGTCTTCTAGGAAGCTCCCATA
>NW_026775916.1:27500-30000 GCF_030987335.1 Cornus florida | reverse complement strand
CCAAAATTTTTTTTTTTTTTTTTTCTTTCCCATATACCAGAGAAAGAACATGAAGACCGAGGCAACCAACAAAAAATAATTTTTTTTTTCTCTTTCCCGGAATTTTTTTTTTTTTTTTTTCGAAATAGCCGAGAAAGAATATGAAGACCGAGGCATCCAACAAAAAAATTTTTTTTTTTTTTTTTCCTAATCTACCCAAGCAAAACAAATAGAAGACCGAGGCATCCAAAAAATTTTTTTTTTTTTTTTTTTTTTTTCGAAAAATTTTTTTTCACAAAAACTTTTTTTTTTTTTTTTCCCCAAAAAATTTTTTTTTTCGTTCCAAGCTAACCAAGACATCTACTATTCACTAGTAGAGCAATCGAGACTGCAAAGCAAGCAATGGCCTTACTTGCAGCTCTTGGTGCTGAGAACTCCCCCCCCCCTATAGTAGTCTTAAGTAAAACCACAGCTCTGACAGGAGTAGATATTGCATGCGAGCGAGGAGTCGTAATGGGCAAAATTGACTCGGGGGACCTCCAAATCGAATTCCGTTTCGAGCAAAACACTTCTTAGGCTTCAAGGAAGCTCCCATAAAATTTCCAAACCCAAACTCCAAACTTCATTTTTTAGCCTACAATGCCCACGTGCACGCCGGTGTGCACGCAGGGGTGCTTGAGCATGCGGGAGAGGAGCCATAATGGGCAACATTGACTCGGGGGACCTCCAAATCGAAATCCGTCTCGAGCAAAACACTTCTTAAGCTTCTAGGAAGCTCCCATAAAACTTCCAAACCCAAACTCCAAACTTTATTTTTTAGCATACAATGCCCACGTGCACGCCGGGGTGCTTGAGCGTGCGGGCGAGGAGCCATAATGGGCAACATTGACTCGGGGGACCTCCAAATCGAAATCCGTCTCGAGCAAAACACTTCTTAAGCTTCTAGGAAGCTCCCATAAAACTTCCAAACCCAAACTCCAAACTTTATTTTTTAGCATACAATGCCCACGTGCACGCAGGGGTGCTTGAGCATGCGGGAGAGGAGCCATAATGGGCAACATTGACTCGGGGGACCTCCAAATCGAAATCCGTCTCGAGCAAAACACTTCTTAAGCTTCTAGGAAGCTCCCATAAAACTTCCAAACCCAAACTCCAAACTTTATTTTTTAGCATACAATGCCCACGTGCACGCCGGGGTGCTTGAGCGTGCGGGCGAGGAGCCGTAATGGGCAAAATTAACACGGGGGACCTTCAAATCGAAATCCGTCTCGAGCAAAGCACTTCTTAGGCTTCTAGGAAGCTCCCATCAAATTTACAAACCCAAACTCCAAACTTCATTTTTTAGCACACAATGCCCACGTGCACGCGGGGGTGCTTAAGCGTGCGGGCGAGGAGTCATAATGGGCAAAATTAACTCGGGGGACCTCCAAATCGAAATCCGTCTCGAGCAAAGCACTTCTTAGGCTTCTAGGAAGCTCCCATAAAATTTCCAAACCCAAACTCCAAACTTCATTTTTTAGCATACAATGCCCCCGTGCACGCGGGGGTGCTTGAGCGTGCGGGGGAGGAGTCATAATGGGCAAAACTAACTCGGGGGACCTCCAAATCGAAATCCGTCTCGAGCAAAACACTTCTTAGGCTTCTAGGAAGCTCCCATAAAATTTCCGAACCCAAACTCCAAACTTCATTTTTTAGCATACGATGCCCACGTGCACGCCGGGGTGCTTGAGCGTGCGGGCGAGGAGTCATAATGGGCAAAAACTAACTCGTGGGATCTCCAAATCAAAATCCGTCTCGAGCAAAGCATTTCTTAGGCTTCTAGGAAGCTCCCATAAAATTTCCGAACCCAAACTCCAAACTTCATTTTTTAGCATACGATGCCCACGTGCACGCCGGGGTGCACGAGCGTGCGGGCGAGGAGTCGTAATGGGCAAAATTAACTCGGGGGACCTCCAAATCGAAATCCGTCTCGAGCAAAGCATTTCTTAGGCTTCTAGGAAGTTCCCGTAAAATTTTCAAACCCAAACTCCAAACTTCATTTTTTAGCATACGATGCCCACGTGCGCGCCGGTGTGCACGTCGGGGTGCTTGAGCGTGCGCGCGAGGAGCCGTAATTGGCAAAATTAACACGGCGGAAATCTAAATCGAAATCCGTCTCGAGCAAAGCACTTCTTAGTCTTCTAGGAAGCTCCCATAAAATTTTCAAACCCAAACTCCAAACTTCATTTTTTAGCATACGATGCCCACGTGCACGCCGGTGTGCACGAGCATGCGGGCGAGGAGTCGTAATGGGCAAAATTAACTCGGGGGACCTCCAAATCGAAATCCGTCTCGAGCAAAGCATTTCTTAGGCTTCTAGGAAGTTCCCGTAAAATTTTCAAACCCAAACTCCAAACTTCATTTTTTAGCATACGATGCCCACGTGCGCGCCGGTGTGCACGTCGGGGTGCTTGAGCGTGCGCGCGAGGAGCCGTAATTGGCAAAATTAACACGGCGGAAATCTAAATCGAAATCCGTCTCG
>NW_026775916.1:15000-17500 GCF_030987335.1 Cornus florida | reverse complement strand
GGGGACCTCCAAATCGAATTCCGTTTCGAGCAAAACACTTCTTAGGCTTCAAGGAAGCTCCCATAAAATTTCCAAACCCAAACTCCAAACTTCATTTTTTAGCCTACAATGCCCACGTGCACGCCGGTGTGCACGCAGGGGTGCTTGAGCATGCGGGAGAGGAGCCATAATGGGCAACATTGACTCGGGGGACCTCCAAATCGAAATCCGTCTCGAGCAAAACACTTCTTAAGCTTCTAGGAAGCTCCCATAAAACTTCCAAACCCAAACTCCAAACTTTATTTTTTAGCATACAATGCCCACGTGCACGCCGGGGTGCTTGAGCGTGCGGGCGAGGAGCCATAATGGGCAACATTGACTCGGGGGACCTCCAAATCGAAATCCGTCTCGAGCAAAACACTTCTTAAGCTTCTAGGAAGCTCCCATAAAACTTCCAAACCCAAACTCCAAACTTTATTTTTTAGCATACAATGCCCACGTGCACGCAGGGGTGCTTGAGCATGCGGGAGAGGAGCCATAATGGGCAACATTGACTCGGGGGACCTCCAAATCGAAATCCGTCTCGAGCAAAACACTTCTTAAGCTTCTAGGAAGCTCCCATAAAACTTCCAAACCCAAACTCCAAACTTTATTTTTTAGCATACAATGCCCACGTGCACGCCGGGGTGCTTGAGCGTGCGGGCGAGGAGCCGTAATGGGCAAAATTAACACGGGGGACCTTCAAATCGAAATCCGTCTCGAGCAAAGCACTTCTTAGGCTTCTAGGAAGCTCCCATCAAATTTACAAACCCAAACTCCAAACTTCATTTTTTAGCACACAATGCCCACGTGCACGCGGGGGTGCTTAAGCGTGCGGGCGAGGAGTCATAATGGGCAAAATTAACTCGGGGGACCTCCAAATCGAAATCCGTCTCGAGCAAAGCACTTCTTAGGCTTCTAGGAAGCTCCCATAAAATTTCCAAACCCAAACTCCAAACTTCATTTTTTAGCATACAATGCCCCCGTGCACGCGGGGGTGCTTGAGCGTGCGGGGGAGGAGTCATAATGGGCAAAACTAACTCGGGGGACCTCCAAATCGAAATCCGTCTCGAGCAAAACACTTCTTAGGCTTCTAGGAAGCTCCCATAAAATTTCCGAACCCAAACTCCAAACTTCATTTTTTAGCATACGATGCCCACGTGCACGCCGGGGTGCTTGAGCGTGCGGGCGAGGAGTCATAATGGGCAAAAACTAACTCGTGGGATCTCCAAATCAAAATCCGTCTCGAGCAAAGCATTTCTTAGGCTTCTAGGAAGCTCCCATAAAATTTCCGAACCCAAACTCCAAACTTCATTTTTTAGCATACGATGCCCACGTGCACGCCGGGGTGCACGAGCGTGCGGGCGAGGAGTCGTAATGGGCAAAATTAACTCGGGGGACCTCCAAATCGAAATCCGTCTCGAGCAAAGCATTTCTTAGGCTTCTAGGAAGTTCCCGTAAAATTTTCAAACCCAAACTCCAAACTTCATTTTTTAGCATACGATGCCCACGTGCGCGCCGGTGTGCACGTCGGGGTGCTTGAGCGTGCGCGCGAGGAGCCGTAATTGGCAAAATTAACACGGCGGAAATCTAAATCGAAATCCGTCTCGAGCAAAGCACTTCTTAGTCTTCTAGGAAGCTCCCATAAAATTTTCAAACCCAAACTCCAAACTTCATTTTTTAGCATACGATGCCCACGTGCACGCCGGTGTGCACGAGCATGCGGGCGAGGAGTCGTAATGGGCAAAATTAACTCGGGGGACCTCCAAATCGAAATCCGTCTCGAGCAAAGCATTTCTTAGGCTTCTAGGAAGTTCCCGTAAAATTTTCAAACCCAAACTCCAAACTTCATTTTTTAGCATACGATGCCCACGTGCGCGCCGGTGTGCACGTCGGGGTGCTTGAGCGTGCGCGCGAGGAGCCGTAATTGGCAAAATTAACACGGCGGAAATCTAAATCGAAATCCGTCTCGAGCAAAGCATTTCTTAGGCTTCTAGGAAGCTCCCATAAGATTTCTGAACCCAAACTCCAAACTTCATTTTTTAGCATACGATGCCCACGTGCACGCCGGTGTGCACGAGCATGCGGGCGAGGAGTCATAAAGGGCAAACTTAACTCGGGGGACCTCCAAATCGAAATCCGTCTCGAGCAAAGCATTTCTTAGGCTTCTAGGAAGCTCCCATAAAATTTTCAAACCCAAACTCCAAACTTCAATTTTAGCATACCATGCCCACGTGCACGTCGGGGTGCACGAGCGTGCGGGCGAGGAGTCATAATGGGTAAAATTAACCCGGGGGACCTCCAAATCGAAATCCGTCTCGAGCAAAGCACTTCTTAGTCTTCTAGGAAGCTCCCATAAAATTTTCAAACCCAAACTCCAAACTTCATTTTTTAGCATACGATGCCCACGTGCACGTCGGGGTGCACGAGCGTGCGGGCGAGGAGTCATAATGGGCAAAATTAACTCGGGGGACCTCCAAAT
>NW_026775916.1:2500-5000 GCF_030987335.1 Cornus florida | reverse complement strand
AGGAGCCATAATGGGCAACATTGACTCGGGGGACCTCCAAATCGAAATCCGTCTCGAGCAAAACACTTCTTAAGCTTCTAGGAAGCTCCCATAAAACTTCCAAACCCAAACTCCAAACTTTATTTTTTAGCATACAATGCCCACGTGCACGCCGGGGTGCTTGAGCGTGCGGGCGAGGAGCCGTAATGGGCAAAATTAACACGGGGGACCTTCAAATCGAAATCCGTCTCGAGCAAAGCACTTCTTAGGCTTCTAGGAAGCTCCCATCAAATTTACAAACCCAAACTCCAAACTTCATTTTTTAGCACACAATGCCCACGTGCACGCGGGGGTGCTTAAGCGTGCGGGCGAGGAGTCATAATGGGCAAAATTAACTCGGGGGACCTCCAAATCGAAATCCGTCTCGAGCAAAGCACTTCTTAGGCTTCTAGGAAGCTCCCATAAAATTTCCAAACCCAAACTCCAAACTTCATTTTTTAGCATACAATGCCCCCGTGCACGCGGGGGTGCTTGAGCGTGCGGGGGAGGAGTCATAATGGGCAAAACTAACTCGGGGGACCTCCAAATCGAAATCCGTCTCGAGCAAAACACTTCTTAGGCTTCTAGGAAGCTCCCATAAAATTTCCGAACCCAAACTCCAAACTTCATTTTTTAGCATACGATGCCCACGTGCACGCCGGGGTGCTTGAGCGTGCGGGCGAGGAGTCATAATGGGCAAAAACTAACTCGTGGGATCTCCAAATCAAAATCCGTCTCGAGCAAAGCATTTCTTAGGCTTCTAGGAAGCTCCCATAAAATTTCCGAACCCAAACTCCAAACTTCATTTTTTAGCATACGATGCCCACGTGCACGCCGGGGTGCACGAGCGTGCGGGCGAGGAGTCGTAATGGGCAAAATTAACTCGGGGGACCTCCAAATCGAAATCCGTCTCGAGCAAAGCATTTCTTAGGCTTCTAGGAAGTTCCCGTAAAATTTTCAAACCCAAACTCCAAACTTCATTTTTTAGCATACGATGCCCACGTGCGCGCCGGTGTGCACGTCGGGGTGCTTGAGCGTGCGCGCGAGGAGCCGTAATTGGCAAAATTAACACGGCGGAAATCTAAATCGAAATCCGTCTCGAGCAAAGCACTTCTTAGTCTTCTAGGAAGCTCCCATAAAATTTTCAAACCCAAACTCCAAACTTCATTTTTTAGCATACGATGCCCACGTGCACGCCGGTGTGCACGAGCATGCGGGCGAGGAGTCGTAATGGGCAAAATTAACTCGGGGGACCTCCAAATCGAAATCCGTCTCGAGCAAAGCATTTCTTAGGCTTCTAGGAAGTTCCCGTAAAATTTCAAACCCAAACTCCAAACTTCATTTTTTAGCATACGATGCCCACGTGCGCGCCGGTGTGCACGTCGGGGTGCTTGAGCGTGCGCGCGAGGAGCCGTAATTGGCAAAATTAACACGGCGGAAATCTAAATCGAAATCCGTCTCGAGCAAAGCATTTCTTAGGCTTCTAGGAAGCTCCCATAAGATTTCTGAACCCAAACTCCAAACTTCATTTTTTAGCATACGATGCCCACGTGCACGCCGGTGTGCACGAGCATGCGGGCGAGGAGTCATAAAGGGCAAACTTAACTCGGGGGACCTCCAAATCGAAATCCGTCTCGAGCAAAGCATTTCTTAGGCTTCTAGGAAGCTCCCATAAAATTTTCAAACCCAAACTCCAAACTTCAATTTTAGCATACCATGCCCACGTGCACGTCGGGGTGCACGAGCGTGCGGGCGAGGAGTCATAATGGGTAAAATTAACCCGGGGGACCTCCAAATCGAAATCCGTCTCGAGCAAAGCACTTCTTAGTCTTCTAGGAAGCTCCCATAAAATTTTCAAACCCAAACTCCAAACTTCATTTTTTAGCATACGATGCCCACGTGCACGTCGGGGTGCACGAGCGTGCGGGCGAGGAGTCATAATGGGCAAAATTAACTCGGGGGACCTCCAAATCGAAATCCGTCTCGAGCAAAGCATTTCTTAGTCTTCTAGGAAGCTCCCATAAAATTTTCAAACCCAAACTCCAAACTTCATTTTTTAGCATACGATGCCCACGTGCACGTCGGGGTGCACGAGCGTGCGGACGAGGAGTCATAATGGGCAAAATTAACTCGGGGGACCTCCAAATCGAAATTCGTCTCGAGCAAAGCATTTCTTAGGCTTCTAGGAAGCTCGCATAAAATTTTCAAACCCAAACTCCAAACTTCATTTTTTAGCATACGATGACCACGTGCACGCCGGGGTGCTTGAGCGTGCGGGCGAGGAGTCATAATGGGCCAAAACTAACTCGTGGGACCTCCAAATCAAAATCCGTCTCGAGCAAAGCATTTCTTAGGCTTCTAGGAAGCTCCCATAAAATTTCCGAACCCAAACTCCACACTTCATTTTTTAGCATACGATGCCCACGTGCACGCCGGGGTGCACGAGCGTGCGGGCGAGGAGTCGTAATGGGCAAAATTAACT
>NW_026775915.1:75000-77500 GCF_030987335.1 Cornus florida | reverse complement strand
CCGGCGTGCACGTGGGCATCGTTGGCTAAAAAATGAAGTTTGGAGTTTGGGTTTGAAAATTTTATGGGAGCTTCCTAGAAGCCTAAGAAGTGCTTTGCTCGAGACGGATTTCGATTTGGAGGTCCCCCGAGTTAATTTTGCCCATTATGACTCCTCGCCCGCACGCTTAAGCACCCCCGCGTGCACGTGGGCATTGTGTGCTAAAAAATGAAGTTTGGAGTTTGGGTTTGAAAATTTTATGGGAGCTTCCTAGAAGCCTAAGAAATGCTTTGCTCGAGACGGATTTCGATTTGGAGGTCCCCCGAGTTAAGTTTGCCCTTTATGACTCCTCGCCCGCATGCTCGTGCACACCGGCGTGCACGTGGGCATCGTATGCTAAAAAATGAAGTTTGGAGTTTGGGTTTGAAAATTTTACGGGAACTTCCTAGAAGCCTAAGAAATGCTTTGCTCGAGACGGATTTCGATTTGGAGGTCCGCCGTGTTAATTTTGCCAATTACGGCTCCTCGCCCGCACGCTCGTGCACCCCGACGTGCACACCGGCGCGCACGTGGGCATCGTATGCTAAAAAATGAAGTTTGGAGTTTGGGTTTGAAAATTTTACGGGAACTTCCTAGAAGCCTAAGAAATGCTTTGCTCGAGACGGATTTCGATTTGGAGGTCCCCCGAGTTAATTTTGCCCATTACGACTCCTCGCCCGCACGCTCGTGCACCCCGGCGTGCACGTGGGCATAGTATGCTAAAAAATGAAGTTTGGAGTTTGGGTTCGGAAATTTTATGGGAGCTTCCTAGAAGCCTAAGAACTGCTTTGCTCGAGACGGATTTTGATTTGGAGATCCCCCGAGTTAGTTTTGCCCATTATGACTCCTCCCCCGCACGCTCAAGCACCCCCGCGTGCACGGGGGCATCGTATGCTAAAAAATGAAGTTTGGAGTTTGGGTTTGGAAATTTTATGGGAGCTTCCTAGAAGCCTAAGAAGTGCTTTGCTCGAGACGGATTTCGATTTGGAGGTCCCCCGAGTTAATTTTGCCCATTATGACTCCTCGCCCGCACGCTTAAGCACCCCCGCGTGCACGTGGGCATTGTGTGCTAAAAAATGAAGTTTGGAGTTTGGGTTTGAAAATTTTACGGGAACTTCCTAGAAGCCTAAGAAATGCTTTGCTCGAGACGGATTTCGATTTGGAGGTCCCCCGAGTTAATTTTGCCCATTACGACTCCTCGCCCGCACGCTCGTGCACCCCGGCGTGCACGTGGGCATCGTATGCTAAAAAATGAAGTTTGGAGTTTGGGTTTGAAAATTTTATGGGAGCTTCCTAGAAGCTTAAGAAGTGTTTTGCTCGAGACGGATTTCGATTTGGAGGTCCCCCGAGTCAATGTTGCCCATTATGGCTCCTCTCCCGCATGCTCAAGCACCCCTGCGTGCACGTGGGCATTGTATGCTAAAAAATAAAGTTTGGAGTTTGGGTTTGGAAGTTTTATGGGAGCTTCCTTGAAGCTTAAGAAGTGTTTTGCTCGAGACGGATTTCGATTTGGAGGTCCCCCGAGTCAATGTTGCCCATTATGGCTCCTCGCCCGCACGCTCAAGCACCCCGGCGTGCACGTGGGCATTGTATGCTAAAAAATAAAGTTTGGAGTTTGGGTTTGGAAGTTTTATGGGAGCTTCCTAGAAGCTTAAGAAGTGTTTTGCTCGAGACGGATTTCGATTTGGAGGTCCCCCGAGTCAATGTTGCCCATTATGGCTCCTCTCCCGCATGCTCAAGCACCCCTGCGTGCACACCGGCGTGCACGTGGGCATTGTAGGCTAAAAAATGAAGTTTGGAGTTTGGGTTTGGAAATTTTATGGGAGCTTCCTTGAAGCCTAAGAAGTGTTTTGCTCGAAACGGAATTCGATTTGGAGGTCCCCCGAGTCAATTTTGCCCATTACGACTCCTCGCTCGCATGCAATATCTACTCCTGTCAGAGCTGTGGTTTTACTTAAGACTACTATAGGGGGGGGGGAGTTCTCAGCACCAAGAGCTGCAAGTAAGGCCATTGCTTGCTTTGCAGTCTCGATTGCTCTACTAGTGAATAGTAGATGTCTTGGTTAGCTTGGAACGAAAAAAAAAATTTTTTG
The DNA here is from genome assembly GCF_030987335.1 of Cornus florida. Lineage (NCBI taxonomy): Eukaryota > Viridiplantae > Streptophyta > Magnoliopsida > Cornales > Cornaceae > Cornus > Cornus florida. The sequence goes on along the minus strand of NW_026775915.1, from coordinate 75,389 downwards.
GGGAAAAAAAAAAAAAAAAGTTTTTGTGAAAAAAAATTTTTCGAAAAAAAAAAAAAAAAAAAAAATTTTTTTGGATGCCTCGGTCTTCTATTTGTTTTGCTTGGGTAGATTAGGAAAAAAAAAAAAAAAAATTTTTTTGTTGGATGCCTCGGTCTTCATATTCTTTCTCGGCTATTTCGAAAAAAAAAAAAAAAAATTCCGGGAAAGAGAAAAAAAAAATTATTTTTTGTTGGTTGCCTCGGTCTTCATGTTCTTTCTCTGGTATATGGGAAAGAAAAAAAAAAAAAAAAAATTTTGGATGCCTCGGTCTTCTTGTTCTCGGTTGGATTTATCGAAAAAAAAAAAAAAAAAAAAAAAAAAAAAAAAAAATTTTGATGCCTCGGTCTTCT
>NW_026775915.1:32500-35000 GCF_030987335.1 Cornus florida | reverse complement strand
TTGAAAATTTTATGGGAGCTTCCTAGAAGCCTAAGAAATGCTTTGCTCGAGACGGATTTCGATTTGGAGGTCCCCCGAGTTAAGTTTGCCCTTTATGACTCCTCGCCCGCATGCTCGTGCACACCGGCGTGCACGTGGGCATCGTATGCTAAAAAATGAAGTTTGGAGTTTGGGTTTGAAAATTTTACGGGAACTTCCTAGAAGCCTAAGAAATGCTTTGCTCGAGACGGATTTCGATTTGGAGGTCCGCCGTGTTAATTTTGCCAATTACGGCTCCTCGCCCGCACGCTCGTGCACCCCGACGTGCACACCGGCGCGCACGTGGGCATCGTATGCTAAAAAATGAAGTTTGGAGTTTGGGTTTGAAAATTTTACGGGAACTTCCTAGAAGCCTAAGAAATGCTTTGCTCGAGACGGATTTCGATTTGGAGGTCCCCCGAGTTAATTTTGCCCATTACGACTCCTCGCCCGCACGCTCGTGCACCCCGGCGTGCACGTGGGCATAGTATGCTAAAAAATGAAGTTTGGAGTTTGGGTTCGGAAATTTTATGGGAGCTTCCTAGAAGCCTAAGAACTGCTTTGCTCGAGACGGATTTTGATTTGGAGATCCCCCGAGTTAGTTTTGCCCATTATGACTCCTCCCCCGCACGCTCAAGCACCCCCGCGTGCACGGGGGCATCGTATGCTAAAAAATGAAGTTTGGAGTTTGGGTTTGGAAATTTTATGGGAGCTTCCTAGAAGCCTAAGAAGTGCTTTGCTCGAGACGGATTTCGATTTGGAGGTCCCCCGAGTTAATTTTGCCCATTATGACTCCTCGCCCGCACGCTTAAGCACCCCCGCGTGCACGTGGGCATTGTGTGCTAAAAAATGAAGTTTGGAGTTTGGGTTTGAAAATTTTACGGGAACTTCCTAGAAGCCTAAGAAATGCTTTGCTCGAGACGGATTTCGATTTGGAGGTCCCCCGAGTTAATTTTGCCCATTACGACTCCTCGCCCGCACGCTCGTGCACCCCGGCGTGCACGTGGGCATCGTATGCTAAAAAATGAAGTTTGGAGTTTGGGTTTGAAAATTTTATGGGAGCTTCCTAGAAGCTTAAGAAGTGTTTTGCTCGAGACGGATTTCGATTTGGAGGTCCCCCGAGTCAATGTTGCCCATTATGGCTCCTCTCCCGCATGCTCAAGCACCCCTGCGTGCACGTGGGCATTGTATGCTAAAAAATAAAGTTTGGAGTTTGGGTTTGGAAGTTTTATGGGAGCTTCCTTGAAGCTTAAGAAGTGTTTTGCTCGAGACGGATTTCGATTTGGAGGTCCCCCGAGTCAATGTTGCCCATTATGGCTCCTCGCCCGCACGCTCAAGCACCCCGGCGTGCACGTGGGCATTGTATGCTAAAAAATAAAGTTTGGAGTTTGGGTTTGGAAGTTTTATGGGAGCTTCCTAGAAGCTTAAGAAGTGTTTTGCTCGAGACGGATTTCGATTTGGAGGTCCCCCGAGTCAATGTTGCCCATTATGGCTCCTCTCCCGCATGCTCAAGCACCCCTGCGTGCACACCGGCGTGCACGTGGGCATTGTAGGCTAAAAAATGAAGTTTGGAGTTTGGGTTTGGAAATTTTATGGGAGCTTCCTTGAAGCCTAAGAAGTGTTTTGCTCGAAACGGAATTCGATTTGGAGGTCCCCCGAGTCAATTTTGCCCATTACGACTCCTCGCTCGCATGCAATATCTACTCCTGTCAGAGCTGTGGTTTTACTTAAGACTACTATAGGGGGGGGGGAGTTCTCAGCACCAAGAGCTGCAAGTAAGGCCATTGCTTGCTTTGCAGTCTCGATTGCTCTACTAGTGAATAGTAGATGTCTTGGTTAGCTTGGAACGAAAAAAAAAATTTTTTGGGGAAAAAAAAAAAAAAAAGTTTTTGTGAAAAAAAATTTTTCGAAAAAAAAAAAAAAAAAAAAAATTTTTTTGGATGCCTCGGTCTTCTATTTGTTTTGCTTGGGTAGATTAGGAAAAAAAAAAAAAAAAATTTTTTTGTTGGATGCCTCGGTCTTCATATTCTTTCTCGGCTATTTCGAAAAAAAAAAAAAAAAATTCCGGGAAAGAGAAAAAAAAAATTATTTTTTGTTGGTTGCCTCGGTCTTCATGTTCTTTCTCTGGTATATGGGAAAGAAAAAAAAAAAAAAAAAATTTTGGATGCCTCGGTCTTCTTGTTCTCGGTTGGATTTATCGAAAAAAAAAAAAAAAAAAAAAAAAAAAAAAAAAAAAATTTTGATGCCTCGGTCTTCTTGTTCTTGCTTTGGTATATCGGAGAAAAAAAAAAAAAAATTTTTTTGGATGCCTCGGTCTTCTTGTTCATTCTTCGGTATATCAAAAAAAAAAAAAAAAAAAAAAAAAAAAAAATTTGAGACTTCGGTCTTCTTGTTCTTGCTTTGGTATATCGGAGAAAAAAAAAAAAAAAAATTTTGGATGCCTCGGTCTTCTTGTTCATTCTTCGGTATATCAAAAAAAAAA
>NW_026775915.1:0-2500 GCF_030987335.1 Cornus florida | reverse complement strand
GCCCATTATGACTCCTCGCCCGCACGCTTAAGCACCCCCGCGTGCACGTGGGCATTGTGTGCTAAAAAATGAAGTTTGGAGTTTGGGTTTGAAAATTTTACGGGAACTTCCTAGAAGCCTAAGAAATGCTTTGCTCGAGACGGATTTCGATTTGGAGGTCCCCCGAGTTAATTTTGCCCATTACGACTCCTCGCCCGCACGCTCGTGCACCCCGGCGTGCACGTGGGCATCGTATGCTAAAAAATGAAGTTTGGAGTTTGGGTTTGAAAATTTTATGGGAGCTTCCTAGAAGCTTAAGAAGTGTTTTGCTCGAGACGGATTTCGATTTGGAGGTCCCCCGAGTCAATGTTGCCCATTATGGCTCCTCTCCCGCATGCTCAAGCACCCCTGCGTGCACGTGGGCATTGTATGCTAAAAAATAAAGTTTGGAGTTTGGGTTTGGAAGTTTTATGGGAGCTTCCTTGAAGCTTAAGAAGTGTTTTGCTCGAGACGGATTTCGATTTGGAGGTCCCCCGAGTCAATGTTGCCCATTATGGCTCCTCGCCCGCACGCTCAAGCACCCCGGCGTGCACGTGGGCATTGTATGCTAAAAAATAAAGTTTGGAGTTTGGGTTTGGAAGTTTTATGGGAGCTTCCTAGAAGCTTAAGAAGTGTTTTGCTCGAGACGGATTTCGATTTGGAGGTCCCCCGAGTCAATGTTGCCCATTATGGCTCCTCTCCCGCATGCTCAAGCACCCCTGCGTGCACACCGGCGTGCACGTGGGCATTGTAGGCTAAAAAATGAAGTTTGGAGTTTGGGTTTGGAAATTTTATGGGAGCTTCCTTGAAGCCTAAGAAGTGTTTTGCTCGAAACGGAATTCGATTTGGAGGTCCCCCGAGTCAATTTTGCCCATTACGACTCCTCGCTCGCATGCAATATCTACTCCTGTCAGAGCTGTGGTTTTACTTAAGACTACTATAGGGGGGGGGGAGTTCTCAGCACCAAGAGCTGCAAGTAAGGCCATTGCTTGCTTTGCAGTCTCGATTGCTCTACTAGTGAATAGTAGATGTCTTGGTTAGCTTGGAACGAAAAAAAAAATTTTTTGGGGAAAAAAAAAAAAAAAAGTTTTTGTGAAAAAAAATTTTTCGAAAAAAAAAAAAAAAAAAAAAATTTTTTTGGATGCCTCGGTCTTCTATTTGTTTTGCTTGGGTAGATTAGGAAAAAAAAAAAAAAAAATTTTTTTGTTGGATGCCTCGGTCTTCATATTCTTTCTCGGCTATTTCGAAAAAAAAAAAAAAAAATTCCGGGAAAGAGAAAAAAAAAATTATTTTTTGTTGGTTGCCTCGGTCTTCATGTTCTTTCTCTGGTATATGGGAAAGAAAAAAAAAAAAAAAAAATTTTGGATGCCTCGGTCTTCTTGTTCTCGGTTGGATTTATCGAAAAAAAAAAAAAAAAAAAAAAAAAAAAAAAAAAAAATTTTGATGCCTCGGTCTTCTTGTTCTTGCTTTGGTATATCGGAGAAAAAAAAAAAAAATTTTTTTGGATGCCTCGGTCTTCTTGTTCATTCTTCGGTATATCAAAAAAAAAAAAAAAAAAAAAAAAATTTGAGACTTCGGTCTTCTTGTTCTTGCTTTGGTATATCGGAGAAAAAAAAAAAAAAAAATTTTGGATGCCTCGGTCTTCTTGTTCATTCTTCGGTATATCAAAAAAAAAAAATTTTTTTGAAGCCTCGGTCTTCTTGTTCTTGCTTTGGTATATCGGAGGAAAATAAAAAAAAAATTTGGTTGCCTCGGTCTTCTTGTTCATTCTTCGGTATATATATATATAAAAAAAAAAAAAAAAAAAAAAAAAAAAAAAAAAAAAAATTTTGGAAGCCTTGGTCTTCTTGTTCTTGCTTTGGTATATCGGAGAAAAAATATATATATATTTTGGATGCCTCGGTCTTCTTGTTCATTCTTCGGTATATCAAAAAAGAAAAAAAAAAAATTTTGGATGCCTCGGTCTTCTTATTCATGCTTCGGTATATCGGAGAAAAAAAAAAAAAAAAAAAAATTTTGGATGCCTCGGTCTTCTTCTTCATGCTTCGGTATATCGGAGAAAAAAAAAAAAAAAAAAATTTTTGGATGCCTCGGTCTTCTTGTTCTTGCTTGGTGGGCTTTCACTCGATATTTTGTTTTATTTATACCGCGCCAAGCCTTGCTGTCTAGGCCTTTCACTTGAGTGACCGCATGTCATGGACCTGCGAATCATTGGGTGTTGTCCTTGGCAGCTTTAGTTCCTGGCGTGTGGGTGGTGTTTGGTTTGCTTGTGCTGGTTTTTTCCCTGCTTGTGCGGTGAAGTCAGCCGGAGCATTCCTCTTCAGTTGCGCTACAAGGGCATGTTATTTCCCTTGGTCGGCACTATAGGTTCCCGTGTTGCGTACCTACTGACGGAAATCGATACTCTCACTACTCGATTCTCGCTTTGTGCCATCAAATGGCATGGGGTGACCCTCATAGTGTCACCTGTGATCCATGTGAC
>NW_026775914.1:47500-50000 GCF_030987335.1 Cornus florida | reverse complement strand
ACACCGGCGTGCACGTGGGCATCGTATGCTAAAAAATGAAGTTTGGAGTTTGGGTTTGAAAATTTTACGGGAACTTCCTAGAAGCCTAAGAAATGCTTTGCTCGAGACGGATTTCGATTTGGAGGTCCGCCGTGTTAATTTTGCCAATTACGGCTCCTCGCCTCGCACGCTCGTGCACCCCGACGTGCACACCGGCGCGCACGTGGGCATCGTATGCTAAAAAATGAAGTTTGGAGTTTGGGTTTGAAAATTTTACGGGAACTTCCTAGAAGCCTAAGAAATGCTTTGCTCGAGACGGATTTCGATTTGGAGGTCCCCCGAGTTAATTTTGCCCATTACGACTCCTCGCCCGCACGCTCGTGCACCCCGGCGTGCACGTGGGCATAGTATGCTAAAAAATGAAGTTTGGAGTTTGGGTTCGGAAATTTTATGGGAGCTTCCTAGAAGCCTAAGAACTGCTTTGCTCGAGACGGATTTTGATTTGGAGATCCCCCGAGTTAGTTTTGCCCATTATGACTCCTCCCCCGCACGCTCAAGCACCCCCGCGTGCACGGGGGCATCGTATGCTAAAAAATGAAGTTTGGAGTTTGGGTTTGGAAATTTTATGGGAGCTTCCTAGAAGCCTAAGAAGTGCTTTGCTCGAGACGGATTTCGATTTGGAGGTCCCCCGAGTTAATTTTGCCCATTATGACTCCTCGCCCGCACGCTTAAGCACCCCCGCGTGCACGTGGGCATTGTGTGCTAAAAAATGAAGTTTGGAGTTTGGGTTTGAAAATTTTACGGGAACTTCCTAGAAGCCTAAGAAATGCTTTGCTCGAGACGGATTTCGATTTGGAGGTCCCCCGAGTTAATTTTGCCCATTACGACTCCTCGCCCGCACGCTCGTGCACCCCGGCGTGCACGTGGGCATCGTATGCTAAAAAATGAAGTTTGGAGTTTGGGTTTGAAAATTTTATGGGAGCTTCCTAGAAGCTTAAGAAGTGTTTTGCTCGAGACGGATTTCGATTTGGAGGTCCCCCGAGTCAATGTTGCCCATTATGGCTCCTCTCCCGCATGCTCAAGCACCCCTGCGTGCACGTGGGCATTGTATGCTAAAAAATAAAGTTTGGAGTTTGGGTTTGGAAGTTTTATGGGAGCTTCCTTGAAGCTTAAGAAGTGTTTTGCTCGAGACGGATTTCGATTTGGAGGTCCCCCGAGTCAATGTTGCCCATTATGGCTCCTCGCCCGCACGCTCAAGCACCCCGGCGTGCACGTGGGCATTGTATGCTAAAAAATAAAGTTTGGAGTTTGGGTTTGGAAGTTTTATGGGAGCTTCCTAGAAGCTTAAGAAGTGTTTTGCTCGAGACGGATTTCGATTTGGAGGTCCCCCGAGTCAATGTTGCCCATTATGGCTCCTCTCCCGCATGCTCAAGCACCCCTGCGTGCACACCGGCGTGCACGTGGGCATTGTAGGCTAAAAAATGAAGTTTGGAGTTTGGGTTTGGAAATTTTATGGGAGCTTCCTTGAAGCCTAAGAAGTGTTTTGCTCGAAACGGAATTCGATTTGGAGGTCCCCCGAGTCAATTTTGCCCATTACGACTCCTCGCTCGCATGCAATATCTACTCCTGTCAGAGCTGTGGTTTTACTTAAGACTACTATAGGGGGGGGGGAGTTCTCAGCACCAAGAGCTGCAAGTAAGGCCATTGCTTGCTTTGCAGTCTCGATTGCTCTACTAGTGAATAGTAGATGTCTTGGTTAGCTTGGAACGAAAAAAAAAATTTTTTGGGGAAAAAAAAAAAAAAAAGTTTTTGTGAAAAAAAATTTTTCGAAAAAAAAAAAAAAAAAAAAAATTTTTTTGGATGCCTCGGTCTTCTATTTGTTTTGCTTGGGTAGATTAGGAAAAAAAAAAAAAAAAATTTTTTTGTTGGATGCCTCGGTCTTCATATTCTTTCTCGGCTATTTCGAAAAAAAAAAAAAAAAATTCCGGGAAAGAGAAAAAAAAAATTATTTTTTGTTGGTTGCCTCGGTCTTCATGTTCTTTCTCTGGTATATGGGAAAGAAAAAAAAAAAAAAAAAATTTTGGATGCCTCGGTCTTCTTGTTCTCGGTTGGATTTATCGAAAAAAAAAAAAAAAAAAAAAAAAAAAAAAAAAAAAAATTTTGATGCCTCGGTCTTCTTGTTCTTGCTTTGGTATATCGGAGAAAAAAAAAAAAAAATTTTTTGGATGCCTCGGTCTTCTTGTTCATTCTTCGGTATATCAAAAAAAAAAAAAAAAAAAAAAAAAAAAAATTTGAGACTTCGGTCTTCTTGTTCTTGCTTTGGTATATCGGAGAAAAAAAAAAAAAAAAATTTTGGATGCCTCGGTCTTCTTGTTCATTCTTCGGTATATCAAAAAAAAAAAATTTTTTTGAAGCCTCGGTCTTCTTGTTCTTGCTTTGGTATATCGGAGGAAAATAAAAAAAAATTTTGGTTGCCTCGGTCTTCTTGTTCATTCTTCGGTATATATATATATAAAAAAAA
>NW_026775913.1:55000-57500 GCF_030987335.1 Cornus florida | reverse complement strand
GGCATCGTTGGCTAAAAAATGAAGTTTGGAGTTTGGGTTTGAAAATTTTATGGGAGCTTCCTAGAAGCCTAAGAAGTGCTTTGCTCGAGACGGATTTCGATTTGGAGGTCCCCCGAGTTAATTTTGCCCATTATGACTCCTCGCCCGCACGCTTAAGCACCCCCGCGTGCACGTGGGCATTGTGTGCTAAAAAATGAAGTTTGGAGTTTGGGTTTGAAAATTTTATGGGAGCTTCCTAGAAGCCTAAGAAATGCTTTGCTCGAGACGGATTTCGATTTGGAGGTCCCCCGAGTTAAGTTTGCCCTTTATGACTCCTCGCCCGCATGCTCGTGCACACCGGCGTGCACGTGGGCATCGTATGCTAAAAAATGAAGTTTGGAGTTTGGGTTTGAAAATTTTACGGGAACTTCCTAGAAGCCTAAGAAATGCTTTGCTCGAGACGGATTTCGATTTGGAGGTCCGCCGTGTTAATTTTGCCAATTACGGCTCCTCGCCCGCACGCTCGTGCACCCCGACGTGCACACCGGCGCGCACGTGGGCATCGTATGCTAAAAAATGAAGTTTGGAGTTTGGGTTTGAAAATTTTACGGGAACTTCCTAGAAGCCTAAGAAATGCTTTGCTCGAGACGGATTTCGATTTGGAGGTCCCCCGAGTTAATTTTGCCCATTACGACTCCTCGCCCGCACGCTCGTGCACCCCGGCGTGCACGTGGGCATAGTATGCTAAAAAATGAAGTTTGGAGTTTGGGTTCGGAAATTTTATGGGAGCTTCCTAGAAGCCTAAGAACTGCTTTGCTCGAGACGGATTTTGATTTGGAGATCCCCCGAGTTAGTTTTGCCCATTATGACTCCTCCCCCGCACGCTCAAGCACCCCCGCGTGCACGGGGGCATCGTATGCTAAAAAATGAAGTTTGGAGTTTGGGTTTGGAAATTTTATGGGAGCTTCCTAGAAGCCTAAGAAGTGCTTTGCTCGAGACGGATTTCGATTTGGAGGTCCCCCGAGTTAATTTTGCCCATTATGACTCCTCGCCCGCACGCTTAAGCACCCCCGCGTGCACGTGGGCATTGTGTGCTAAAAAATGAAGTTTGGAGTTTGGGTTTGAAAATTTTACGGGAACTTCCTAGAAGCCTAAGAAATGCTTTGCTCGAGACGGATTTCGATTTGGAGGTCCCCCGAGTTAATTTTGCCCATTACGACTCCTCGCCCGCACGCTCGTGCACCCCGGCGTGCACGTGGGCATCGTATGCTAAAAAATGAAGTTTGGAGTTTGGGTTTGAAAATTTTATGGGAGCTTCCTAGAAGCTTAAGAAGTGTTTTGCTCGAGACGGATTTCGATTTGGAGGTCCCCCGAGTCAATGTTGCCCATTATGGCTCCTCTCCCGCATGCTCAAGCACCCCTGCGTGCACGTGGGCATTGTATGCTAAAAAATAAAGTTTGGAGTTTGGGTTTGGAAGTTTTATGGGAGCTTCCTTGAAGCTTAAGAAGTGTTTTGCTCGAGACGGATTTCGATTTGGAGGTCCCCCGAGTCAATGTTGCCCATTATGGCTCCTCGCCCGCACGCTCAAGCACCCCGGCGTGCACGTGGGCATTGTATGCTAAAAAATAAAGTTTGGAGTTTGGGTTTGGAAGTTTTATGGGAGCTTCCTAGAAGCTTAAGAAGTGTTTTGCTCGAGACGGATTTCGATTTGGAGGTCCCCCGAGTCAATGTTGCCCATTATGGCTCCTCTCCCGCATGCTCAAGCACCCCTGCGTGCACACCGGCGTGCACGTGGGCATTGTAGGCTAAAAAATGAAGTTTGGAGTTTGGGTTTGGAAATTTTATGGGAGCTTCCTTGAAGCCTAAGAAGTGTTTTGCTCGAAACGGAATTCGATTTGGAGGTCCCCCGAGTCAATTTTGCCCATTACGACTCCTCGCTCGCATGCAATATCTACTCCTGTCAGAGCTGTGGTTTTACTTAAGACTACTATAGGGGGGGGGGAGTTCTCAGCACCAAGAGCTGCAAGTAAGGCCATTGCTTGCTTTGCAGTCTCGATTGCTCTACTAGTGAATAGTAGATGTCTTGGTTAGCTTGGAACGAAAAAAAAAATTTTTTGGGGAAAAAAAAAAAAAAAAGTTTTTGTGAAAAAAAATTTTTCGAAAAAAAAAAAAAAAAAAAAAATTTTTTTGGATGCCTCGGTCTTCTATTTGTTTTGCTTGGGTAGATTAGGAAAAAAAAAAAAAAAAATTTTTTTGTTGGATGCCTCGGTCTTCATATTCTTTCTCGGCTATTTCGAAAAAAAAAAAAAAAAATTCCGGGAAAGAGAAAAAAAAAATTATTTTTTGTTGGTTGCCTCGGTCTTCATGTTCTTTCTCTGGTATATGGGAAAGAAAAAAAAAAAAAAAAAATTTTGGATGCCTCGGTCTTCTTGTTCTCGGTTGGATTTATCGAAAAAAAAAAAAAAAAAAAAAAAAAAAAAAAAAAAAAATTTTGATGCCTCGGTCTTCTTGTTCTTGCTT
>NW_026775913.1:12500-15000 GCF_030987335.1 Cornus florida | reverse complement strand
TTTTATGGGAGCTTCCTAGAAGCCTAAGAAATGCTTTGCTCGAGACGGATTTCGATTTGGAGGTCCCCCGAGTTAAGTTTGCCCTTTATGACTCCTCGCCCGCATGCTCGTGCACACCGGCGTGCACGTGGGCATCGTATGCTAAAAAATGAAGTTTGGAGTTTGGGTTTGAAAATTTTACGGGAACTTCCTAGAAGCCTAAGAAATGCTTTGCTCGAGACGGATTTCGATTTGGAGGTCCGCCGTGTTAATTTTGCCAATTACGGCTCCTCGCCCGCACGCTCGTGCACCCCGACGTGCACACCGGCGCGCACGTGGGCATCGTATGCTAAAAAATGAAGTTTGGAGTTTGGGTTTGAAAATTTTACGGGAACTTCCTAGAAGCCTAAGAAATGCTTTGCTCGAGACGGATTTCGATTTGGAGGTCCCCCGAGTTAATTTTGCCCATTACGACTCCTCGCCCGCACGCTCGTGCACCCCGGCGTGCACGTGGGCATAGTATGCTAAAAAATGAAGTTTGGAGTTTGGGTTCGGAAATTTTATGGGAGCTTCCTAGAAGCCTAAGAACTGCTTTGCTCGAGACGGATTTTGATTTGGAGATCCCCCGAGTTAGTTTTGCCCATTATGACTCCTCCCCCGCACGCTCAAGCACCCCCGCGTGCACGGGGGCATCGTATGCTAAAAAATGAAGTTTGGAGTTTGGGTTTGGAAATTTTATGGGAGCTTCCTAGAAGCCTAAGAAGTGCTTTGCTCGAGACGGATTTCGATTTGGAGGTCCCCCGAGTTAATTTTGCCCATTATGACTCCTCGCCCGCACGCTTAAGCACCCCCGCGTGCACGTGGGCATTGTGTGCTAAAAAATGAAGTTTGGAGTTTGGGTTTGAAAATTTTACGGGAACTTCCTAGAAGCCTAAGAAATGCTTTGCTCGAGACGGATTTCGATTTGGAGGTCCCCCGAGTTAATTTTGCCCATTACGACTCCTCGCCCGCACGCTCGTGCACCCCGGCGTGCACGTGGGCATCGTATGCTAAAAAATGAAGTTTGGAGTTTGGGTTTGAAAATTTTATGGGAGCTTCCTAGAAGCTTAAGAAGTGTTTTGCTCGAGACGGATTTCGATTTGGAGGTCCCCCGAGTCAATGTTGCCCATTATGGCTCCTCTCCCGCATGCTCAAGCACCCCTGCGTGCACGTGGGCATTGTATGCTAAAAAATAAAGTTTGGAGTTTGGGTTTGGAAGTTTTATGGGAGCTTCCTTGAAGCTTAAGAAGTGTTTTGCTCGAGACGGATTTCGATTTGGAGGTCCCCCGAGTCAATGTTGCCCATTATGGCTCCTCGCCCGCACGCTCAAGCACCCCGGCGTGCACGTGGGCATTGTATGCTAAAAAATAAAGTTTGGAGTTTGGGTTTGGAAGTTTTATGGGAGCTTCCTAGAAGCTTAAGAAGTGTTTTGCTCGAGACGGATTTCGATTTGGAGGTCCCCCGAGTCAATGTTGCCCATTATGGCTCCTCTCCCGCATGCTCAAGCACCCCTGCGTGCACACCGGCGTGCACGTGGGCATTGTAGGCTAAAAAATGAAGTTTGGAGTTTGGGTTTGGAAATTTTATGGGAGCTTCCTTGAAGCCTAAGAAGTGTTTTGCTCGAAACGGAATTCGATTTGGAGGTCCCCCGAGTCAATTTTGCCCATTACGACTCCTCGCTCGCATGCAATATCTACTCCTGTCAGAGCTGTGGTTTTACTTAAGACTACTATAGGGGGGGGGGGGAGTTCTCAGCACCAAGAGCTGCAAGTAAGGCCATTGCTTGCTTTGCAGTCTCGATTGCTCTACTAGTGAATAGTAGATGTCTTGGTTAGCTTGGAACGAAAAAAAAAATTTTTTGGGGAAAAAAAAAAAAAAAAGTTTTTGTGAAAAAAAATTTTTCGAAAAAAAAAAAAAAAAAAAAAATTTTTTTGGATGCCTCGGTCTTCTATTTGTTTTGCTTGGGTAGATTAGGAAAAAAAAAAAAAAAAATTTTTTTGTTGGATGCCTCGGTCTTCATATTCTTTCTCGGCTATTTCGAAAAAAAAAAAAAAAAATTCCGGGAAAGAGAAAAAAAAAATTATTTTTTGTTGGTTGCCTCGGTCTTCATGTTCTTTCTCTGGTATATGGGAAAGAAAAAAAAAAAAAAAAAATTTTGGATGCCTCGGTCTTCTTGTTCTCGGTTGGATTTATCGAAAAAAAAAAAAAAAAAAAAAAAAAAAAAAAAAAAAAAATTTTGATGCCTCGGTCTTCTTGTTCTTGCTTTGGTATATCGGAGAAAAAAAAAAAAAATTTTTTTGGATGCCTCGGTCTTCTTGTTCATTCTTCGGTATATCAAAAAAAAAAAAAAAAAAAAAAAAAAAAAAAAAAATTTGAGACTTCGGTCTTCTTGTTCTTGCTTTGGTATATCGGAGAAAAAAAAAAAAAAAAATTTTGGATGCCTCGGTCTTCTTGTTCATTCTTCGGTATATCAAAAAAAAAA
>NW_026775911.1:115000-116869 GCF_030987335.1 Cornus florida | reverse complement strand
AATTCCGTTTCGAGCAAAACACTTCTTAGGCTTCAAGGAAGCTCCCATAAAATTTCCAAACCCAAACTCCAAACTTCATTTTTTAGCCTACAATGCCCACGTGCACGCCGGTGTGCACGCAGGGGTGCTTGAGCATGCGGGAGAGGAGCCATAATGGGCAACATTGACTCGGGGGACCTCCAAATCGAAATCCGTCTCGAGCAAAACACTTCTTAAGCTTCTAGGAAGCTCCCATAAAACTTCCAAACCCAAACTCCAAACTTTATTTTTTAGCATACAATGCCCACGTGCACGCCGGGGTGCTTGAGCGTGCGGGCGAGGAGCCATAATGGGCAACATTGACTCGGGGGACCTCCAAATCGAAATCCGTCTCGAGCAAAACACTTCTTAAGCTTCAAGGAAGCTCCCATAAAACTTCCAAACCCAAACTCCAAACTTTATTTTTTAGCATACAATGCCCACGTGCACGCAGGGGTGCTTGAGCATGCGGGAGAGGAGCCATAATGGGCAACATTGACTCGGGGGACCTCCAAATCGAAATCCGTCTCGAGCAAAACACTTCTTAAGCTTCTAGGAAGCTCCCATAAAATTTTCAAACCCAAACTCCAAACTTCATTTTTTAGCATACGATGCCCACGTGCACGCCGGGGTGCACGAGCGTGCGGGCGAGGAGTCGTAATGGGCAAAATTAACTCGGGGGACCTCCAAATCGAAATCCGTCTCGAGCAAAGCATTTCTTAGGCTTCTAGGAAGTTCCCGTAAAATTTTCAAACCCAAACTCCAAACTTCATTTTTTAGCACACAATGCCCACGTGCACGCGGGGGTGCTTAAGCGTGCGGGCGAGGAGTCATAATGGGCAAAATTAACTCGGGGGACCTCCAAATCGAAATCCGTCTCGAGCAAAGCACTTCTTAGGCTTCTAGGAAGCTCCCATAAAATTTCCAAACCCAAACTCCAAACTTCATTTTTTAGCATACGATGCCCCCGTGCACGCGGGGGTGCTTGAGCGTGCGGGGGAGGAGTCATAATGGGCAAAACTAACTCGGGGGATCTCCAAATCAAAATCCGTCTCGAGCAAAGCAGTTCTTAGGCTTCTAGGAAGCTCCCATAAAATTTCCGAACCCAAACTCCAAACTTCATTTTTTAGCATACTATGCCCACGTGCACGCCGGGGTGCACGAGCGTGCGGGCGAGGAGTCGTAATGGGCAAAATTAACTCGGGGGACCTCCAAATCGAAATCCGTCTCGAGCAAAGCATTTCTTAGGCTTCTAGGAAGTTCCCGTAAAATTTTCAAACCCAAACTCCAAACTTCATTTTTTAGCATACGATGCCCACGTGCGCGCCGGTGTGCACGTCGGGGTGCACGAGCGTGCGGGCGAGGAGCCGTAATTGGCAAAATTAACACGGCGGACCTCCAAATCGAAATCCGTCTCGAGCAAAGCATTTCTTAGGCTTCTAGGAAGTTCCCGTAAAATTTTCAAACCCAAACTCCAAACTTCATTTTTTAGCATACGATGCCCACGTGCACGCCGGTGTGCACGAGCATGCGGGCGAGGAGTCATAAAGGGCAAACTTAACTCGGGGGACCTCCAAATCGAAATCCGTCTCGAGCAAAGCATTTCTTAGGCTTCTAGGAAGCTCCCATAAAATTTTCAAACCCAAACTCCAAACTTCATTTTTTAGCACACAATGCCCACGTGCACGCGGGGGTGCTTAAGCGTGCGGGCGAGGAGTCATAATGGGCAAAATTAACTCGGGGGACCTCCAAATCGAAATCCGTCTCGAGCAAAGCACTTCTTAGGCTTCTAGGAAGCTCCCATAAAATTTTCAAACCCAAACTCCAAACTTCATTTTTTAGCCAACGATG
>NW_026775911.1:62500-65000 GCF_030987335.1 Cornus florida | reverse complement strand
TTTTTTTTTTTTTTTTTTTTTTTTTTTTATATATATATATATACCGAAGAATGAACAAGAAGACCGAGGCAACCAAAATTTTTTTTTATTTTCCTCCGATATACCAAAGCAAGAACAAGAAGACCGAGGCTTCAAAAAAATTTTTTTTTTTTGATATACCGAAGAATGAACAAGAAGACCGAGGCATCCAAAATTTTTTTTTTTTTTTTTCTCCGATATACCAAAGCAAGAACAAGAAGACCGAAGTCTCAAATTTTTTTTTTTTTTTTTTTTTTTTTGATATACCGAAGAATGAACAAGAAGACCGAGGCATCCAAAAAATTTTTTTTTTTTTTTCTCCGATATACCAAAGCAAGAACAAGAAGACCGAGGCATCAAAATTTTTTTTTTTTTTTTTTTTTTTTTTTTTTTTTTTTCGATAAATCCAACCGAGAACAAGAAGACCGAGGCATCCAAAATTTTTTTTTTTTTTTTTTCTTTCCCATATACCAGAGAAAGAACATGAAGACCGAGGCAACCAACAAAAAATAATTTTTTTTTTCTCTTTCCCGGAATTTTTTTTTTTTTTTTTCGAAATAGCCGAGAAAGAATATGAAGACCGAGGCATCCAACAAAAAAATTTTTTTTTTTTTTTTTCCTAATCTACCCAAGCAAAACAAATAGAAGACCGAGGCATCCAAAAAAATTTTTTTTTTTTTTTTTTTTTCGAAAAATTTTTTTTCACAAAAACTTTTTTTTTTTTTTTTCCCCAAAAAATTTTTTTTTTCGTTCCAAGCTAACCAAGACATCTACTATTCACTAGTAGAGCAATCGAGACTGCAAAGCAAGCAATGGCCTTACTTGCAGCTCTTGGTGCTGAGAACTCCCCCCCCCCTATAGTAGTCTTAAGTAAAACCACAGCTCTGACAGGAGTAGATATTGCATGCGAGCGAGGAGTCGTAATGGGCAAAATTGACTCGGGGGACCTCCAAATCGAATTCCGTTTCGAGCAAAACACTTCTTAGGCTTCAAGGAAGCTCCCATAAAATTTCCAAACCCAAACTCCAAACTTCATTTTTTAGCCTACAATGCCCACGTGCACGTCGGTGTGCACGCAGGGGTGCTTGAGCATGCGGGAGAGGAGCCATAATGGGCAACATTGACTCGGGGGACCTCCAAATCGAAATCCGTCTCGAGCAAAACACTTCTTAAGCTTCTAGGAAGCTCCCATAAAACTTCCAAACCCAAACTCCAAACTTTATTTTTTAGCATACAATGCCCACGTGCACGCCGGGGTGCTTGAGCGTGCGGGCGAGGAGCCATAATGGGCAACATTGACTCGGGGGACCTCCAAATCGAAATCCGTCTCGAGCAAAACACTTCTTAAGCTTCAAGGAAGCTCCCATAAAACTTCCAAACCCAAACTCCAAACTTTATTTTTTAGCATACAATGCCCACGTGCACGCAGGGGTGCTTGAGCATGCGGGAGAGGAGCCATAATGGGCAACATTGACTCGGGGGACCTCCAAATCGAAATCCGTCTCGAGCAAAACACTTCTTAAGCTTCTAGGAAGCTCCCATAAAATTTTCAAACCCAAACTCCAAACTTCATTTTTTAGCATACGATGCCCACGTGCACGCCGGGGTGCACGAGCGTGCGGGCGAGGAGTCGTAATGGGCAAAATTAACTCGGGGGACCTCCAAATCGAAATCCGTCTCGAGCAAAGCATTTCTTAGGCTTCTAGGAAGTTCCCGTAAAATTTTCAAACCCAAACTCCAAACTTCATTTTTTAGCACACAATGCCCACGTGCACGCGGGGGTGCTTAAGCGTGCGGGCGAGGAGTCATAATGGGCAAAATTAACTCGGGGGACCTCCAAATCGAAATCCGTCTCGAGCAAAGCACTTCTTAGGCTTCTAGGAAGCTCCCATAAAATTTCCAAACCCAAACTCCAAACTTCATTTTTTAGCATACGATGCCCCCGTGCACGCGGGGGTGCTTGAGCGTGCGGGGGAGGAGTCATAATGGGCAAAACTAACTCGGGGGATCTCCAAATCAAAATCCGTCTCGAGCAAAGCAGTTCTTAGGCTTCTAGGAAGCTCCCATAAAATTTTCGAACCCAAACTCCAAACTTCATTTTTTAGCATACTATGCCCACGTGCACGCCGGGGTGCACGAGCGTGCGGGCGAGGAGTCGTAATGGGCAAAATTAACTCGGGGGACCTCCAAATCGAAATCCGTCTCGAGCAAAGCATTTCTTAGGCTTCTAGGAAGTTCCCGTAAAATTTTCAAACCCAAACTCCAAACTTCATTTTTTAGCATACGATGCCCACGTGCGCGCCGGTGTGCACGTCGGGGTGCACGAGCGTGCGGGCGAGGAGCCGTAATTGGCAAAATTAACACGGCGGACCTCCAAATCGAAATCCGTCTCGAGCAAAGCATTTCTTAGGCTTCTAGGAAGTTCCCGTAAAATTTTCAAACCCAAACTCCAAACTTCATTTTTTAGCATACGATGCCCACG
>NW_026775911.1:30000-32500 GCF_030987335.1 Cornus florida | reverse complement strand
TAGAGCAATCGAGACTGCAAAGCAAGCAATGGCCTTACTTGCAGCTCTTGGTGCTGAGAACTCCCCCCCCCCTATAGTAGTCTTAAGTAAAACCACAGCTCTGACAGGAGTAGATATTGCATGCGAGCGAGGAGTCGTAATGGGCAAAATTGACTCGGGGGACCTCCAAATCGAATTCCGTTTCGAGCAAAACACTTCTTAGGCTTCAAGGAAGCTCCCATAAAATTTCCAAACCCAAACTCCAAACTTCATTTTTTAGCCTACAATGCCCACGTGCACGCCGGTGTGCACGCAGGGGTGCTTGAGCATGCGGGAGAGGAGCCATAATGGGCAACATTGACTCGGGGGACCTCCAAATCGAAATCCGTCTCGAGCAAAACACTTCTTAAGCTTCTAGGAAGCTCCCATAAAACTTCCAAACCCAAACTCCAAACTTTATTTTTTAGCATACAATGCCCACGTGCACGCCGGGGTGCTTGAGCGTGCGGGCGAGGAGCCATAATGGGCAACATTGACTCGGGGGACCTCCAAATCGAAATCCGTCTCGAGCAAAACACTTCTTAAGCTTCAAGGAAGCTCCCATAAAACTTCCAAACCCAAACTCCAAACTTTATTTTTTAGCATACAATGCCCACGTGCACGCAGGGGTGCTTGAGCATGCGGGAGAGGAGCCATAATGGGCAACATTGACTCGGGGGACCTCCAAATCGAAATCCGTCTCGAGCAAAACACTTCTTAAGCTTCTAGGAAGCTCCCATAAAATTTTCAAACCCAAACTCCAAACTTCATTTTTTAGCATACGATGCCCACGTGCACGCCGGGGTGCACGAGCGTGCGGGCGAGGAGTCGTAATGGGCAAAATTAACTCGGGGGACCTCCAAATCGAAATCCGTCTCGAGCAAAGCATTTCTTAGGCTTCTAGGAAGTTCCCGTAAAATTTTCAAACCCAAACTCCAAACTTCATTTTTTAGCACACAATGCCCACGTGCACGCGGGGGTGCTTAAGCGTGCGGGCGAGGAGTCATAATGGGCAAAATTAACTCGGGGGACCTCCAAATCGAAATCCGTCTCGAGCAAAGCACTTCTTAGGCTTCTAGGAAGCTCCCATAAAATTTCCAAACCCAAACTCCAAACTTCATTTTTTAGCATACGATGCCCCCGTGCACGCGGGGGTGCTTGAGCGTGCGGGGGAGGAGTCATAATGGGCAAAACTAACTCGGGGGATCTCCAAATCAAAATCCGTCTCGAGCAAAGCAGTTCTTAGGCTTCTAGGAAGCTCCCATAAAATTTCCGAACCCAAACTCCAAACTTCATTTTTTAGCATACTATGCCCACGTGCACGCCGGGGGTGCTTGAGCGTGCGGGGGAGGAGTCATAATGGGCAAAACTAACTCGGGGGATCTCCAAATCAAAATCCGTCTCGAGCAAAGCAGTTCTTAGGCTTCTAGGAAGCTCCCATAAAATTTCCGAACCCAAACTCCAAACTTCATTTTTTAGCATACGATGCCCCCGTGCACGCGGGGGTGCTTGAGCGTGCGGGGGAGGAGTCATAATGGGCAAAACTAACTCGGGGGATCTCCAAATCAAAATCCGTCTCGAGCAAAGCAGTTCTTAGGCTTCTAGGAAGCTCCCATAAAATTTCCGAACCCAAACTCCAAACTTCATTTTTTAGCATACTATGCCCACGTGCACGCCGGGGTGCACGAGCGTGCGGGCGAGGAGTCGTAATGGGCAAAATTAACTCGGGGGACCTCCAAATCGAAATCCGTCTCGAGCAAAGCATTTCTTAGGCTTCTAGGAAGTTCCCGTAAAATTTTCAAACCCAAACTCCAAACTTCATTTTTTAGCATACGATGCCCACGTGCGCGCCGGTGTGCACGTCGGGGTGCACGAGCGTGCGGGCGAGGAGCCGTAATTGGCAAAATTAACACGGCGGACCTCCAAATCGAAATCCGTCTCGAGCAAAGCATTTCTTAGGCTTCTAGGAAGTTCCCGTAAAATTTTCAAACCCAAACTCCAAACTTCATTTTTTAGCATACGATGCCCACGTGCACGCCGGTGTGCACGAGCATGCGGGCGAGGAGTCATAAAGGGCAAACTTAACTCGGGGGACCTCCAAATCGAAATCCGTCTCGAGCAAAGCATTTCTTAGGCTTCTAGGAAGCTCCCATAAAATTTTCAAACCCAAACTCCAAACTTCATTTTTTAGCACACAATGCCCACGTGCACGCGGGGGTGCTTAAGCGTGCGGGCGAGGAGTCATAATGGGCAAAATTAACTCGGGGGACCTCCAAATCGAAATCCGTCTCGAGCAAAGCACTTCTTAGGCTTCTAGGAAGCTCCCATAAAATTTTCAAACCCAAACTCCAAACTTCATTTTTTAGCCAACGATGCCCACGTGCACGCCGGGGTGCACGAGCGTGCGGGCGAGGAGTCATAATGGGCAAAATTAACTCGGGGGACCTCCAAATCGAAATCCGTCTCGAGCAAAGCATTTCTT
>NW_026775910.1:69651-117746 GCF_030987335.1 Cornus florida | reverse complement strand
ATTTTCAATTAGGTTCTCTTTTCCTTTTTTATTTAAAAAAGAATAAAAATTTAAGAATTTTTTTCAAATTATGTAAAAGTGATGTTATAATGATGAAAATGCCTCTTAATCCAATTAAAGCTATTATTGAGATTTCTTTGTAATATATTAATACATTTTTGTGGGATCATTTATATCAATCTCTGAATATGGATTTAACTGGTCCACCAAATATTAATGGACCAAACCAAAACCATCTAATAATTTCTCATTAATTAGGTTTAGAGCCAGGATTTTATTTGGGGGTGGTTGGAAATTATAATATATATATATACACACCATTGGAATAAAATAAAAAATTAAAGGAGCTAGCATTCCATGCATCCACGGTTTTTGTAATTGAATGAATCATTCGTTAAAAAAAAAAAAATGCATCAATTTAATATTAGTTTATACACTTGCATTTACATGTATATATGTACATGTACAAATGTATATATAATATATAGGTATTGTATAAATATGTATATATAATAATGTATGTATACTACATAAATACTCCCTTTGTCTCATAAAAAATGTCATGCTTTCCTTTTTGGTCTATCCCAAAATACTTGTTCACTTTCTTTTTTTTCAAACAATATATTTTACATCTTTTCATATATGTTCTTAGAGTTTAAAATTTCAAACAAACCTAGAAGGTCAAATTAGTAACTTTTCAGACAGACAAGGTATGTCCTACATGTTCCCTTAAAAATTCATACTTCCCAAAAGCGACATCTAAATTAAGACAGAGAAAGTATATCATTATGCATAGGTATATACAATGTATACAACAGGTTTAGAAAACCAAAAAAAAATAAATAAATAAATTAATAATAGGATTGGAAATTTGAAGAATAAAAAACTAGTCAATTATTTTTATTAAAAAAAAAAAAAAGAGGAAAAAATAGGTGAAAGAGGATTAGGAGAGATAATAAACTCACATATTTTATTTTATCTTTTCCACACCATTGAACTCTCATCACAAGAATTCATAAAAGCTTTTGGATGGGTTACTTACAAGGTCGTGTTTGTCGCTAGTGCATTCTGTAATTTTAGTTTATATTACATATATTATATATAGTATCATATTATATTGGACTAATATTATACTACAAGAACTGATATTTTATTGCTATTGAGTTGGGCTTAAAATAAACTAACTAAATATTTGATGTAATTGGATTTGGCAAATATTATATTATTAGAGGGCCGTACTTTTCGCTCCCGCCCTTAATAGAAATTTAAGAAAATTTAGATTTTTTTTAAAATGATTTAAATTTCCTGCTATCTTTTTCTTTTGAATTTTAAAAAATAAGAAACTTAAAGAAAATTTGAAAAACTACATAACATTAAAGTAATGTTACAACTACAAAAGGGTTGTGATATTTGCTCTTTAAAATAGTAGTAAAATAAAATGTCAAAAAAATCGTTGTGTTTTAACAGGATTTTACTCTGTTGCTCCCATCTTTATCTCACTTCTCTCCCTTCTCCTCTTGTTTCATCCTATTGATAATTCCGGATTCTTCTTTAACTCTATATTCAAATTTTAAGCAACGGATTATAAATTTGAATGCAAAATTAACTTCATTGTTATTCATATAATTTGTTAAAACTTTTTCGATTGTTATAATAGTACGAAAACAAGTATGAAACCAATCACATAACAATAAAAAAAAGCTCATGGGTCTTATCAAATTGGCATCATCCCTACAAAAAAAAATGCCTTTGATATAAATTTGGGGTTGATATAAATTAATGCATGGTTCCATTTTAAAATGAATAAATTATCTTTTCAAATTTAAATGGTATATTTTATCAAGTTGAAAAAAAAAAAAAATTTTAAAGGTATATATGAAAAGATTCTTTTATATTTTTTTGACTTTTTAAATGGGTCAATTATTCTGTGTTGGTCCAGTGCGTAATTTCCTATCTTTAGATAGAAAACGTTGTCGTGAGAAATCTCTAACATGAGCACTCTTTTGTATCGAACAAAGAGGTTCGGTGGATGTATTCTTTATCCAACGGTCTAAAATTTAATTAGCTCGAGAGTGCCTTAAACAAACTAGCCATATTACCATAAACAAGAGTTAAATCTTTACGGAGTATGCCATACACAAGTAATGAGTTGGACCATATTTTACATTTATTTTTTTGGAAAAACTACAATTGAGTAGAATTAGGAGCTTTAAATAACAAATCAGTTTATTTTTAAAGTTGATTTTTAAATTTAGTTGAGTTAAGCAAAATAATTACATATACATTAATAATTGTTTAGGTTCAAAATACCCTCCAAACACTTATTTCAAAATATCAAAATATCATTTCTAAATCAATAATTCTTTATTAATGAAATTTTAAAAAATAAGATTTTTGAGTTCACTTCCACCTTGGAGGGCATTTTTGCATGTGGTGTATGTTTACCAAAAATTAATAAAATAAAAAACAACATAATATATACATGTAGAAAAAAGATTTGTGTACTTAATTTTAAGGTATCTCCTAATCTATATGGGTTTAAACATGCACATGTCAATTTAGAAATATACAAATAATTTAGTGAAAATTCATGGTATAGGTAGAATTTTTTTCGATAAGAAGAAATTCATTATATATGTATAAATAGAAAAAAATTTGTGCACATAACTAACTACATACTTATATAAACCTGCAAATGTGAAAACTTTCAAGCACAAAGAAAATATATATACACATATATTACACACGCGTGGGGAAAGGGGTATCAAGAAAAAATTTAATGGTGCTTCAGTAAATAGCACGCCAACAACCAAATTTTATATTTATAAAACGAATATAATTAATTGAGCCAAATGATAATCATCTCAAAGCATGCACCACAACAAAGACAATTTATATATTCTTCGCATGAAGGAGTTTAATTGTATTTTTCTTTTTGAGGACTAATCTTTGATTGCCCGGTTTTTTACTATTTTGAATCTTTTTTATTATTTGTATAAGTTCAACTATATATGAAAGTTGCAGCAGTATGGTTCCAAGTTAACAGAAAAATCTTGTTTTCCTAAATTTTTTAAGTAAAGAAATTATTTCAAGAAAGTATTTAATTTGAGGGGAATAATTTAGTATTTTGGAATCAGAGTTTGAAGGACATTTTTCGACCTGAACAATAATTATTGATGCATTTGTAATTATTTTACTTAATTCAACCAAAGTGAAAAATGAACATTTAAAATAAGCTGTCTTTTTTATTTAAGGTTCCTAACTCTATGTAATTGTAGTTTTCCACAACTTTAACTACATACTTATATAAACCTGCAAATGTGAAAACTTTTCAGTACAAAGAAAATATATAGACACATACAATACACACGCACAGGGGAGTGGGGATCATGAAAAAATTAAATGGTGCTTCAGTCAGGGATAGAGCCAGGATTTAATTAAGGGGGGGACGTAATGTACTTGATTAAAAAAAAAAAAAATCAAATAACATGATTAATTTAGTTTTATTTTGAAATTATTGAGTTCATAAAATTACAACAATGAACGTAAAAATAATAATAATAATAATAAAAAAAAAAGATAGAACTTTGAAGGGAAAAAAAAATTATGATTTAATTGATTTGAAGAGTAAAAGAAGGGGAAAAAAATAAATATAATATAATTTTAGTAAATAAAGATTTTAGGGAAGGCATATTATAAAATTTCTCCACATATGGTATAAAAATAACAACAAAATGATGCATATATAAAGGGTAGGGGCGGGCCAGGGGGCATGTGCCCCCCCTAGGCATGCATTGGCTTCGCCCCTCAGTAAATAGCACGCCAACAACCAAATTATTTTATTTATTAAACAAGTATAATTAATTGAGCCAAATGATAATCATCACTAGGCATAAACCACAAAAAAGACGATTTATATATTCTTCGTATGAAGGAGTTTAATTATATTTTTCTTTTTGATGACTAATCTTTGATTGCCTGGTTTTTTACTATTTTTTTATTATTTGTATAAGATCATATATATATATATATATTAAAGTCGCAGCAGTATGGTTCAAACTTAACAAAAAAGTCTTGATTTCCTAAATTTTTTTAAGTAAAGTTATTTCAAGAAGTACTTGATTTAAAGGGAATAATTTAGTATTTTGGAATAAGAGTTTGAAGAATATTTTTGGACCTGAACAATAATTATTGATGCATTTGTAATTATTTTACTTAATTCAACCAAAGTGAAAAATGAATTTTTAAAATAAATTATTTTGTTATTTAGAGCATCTCCAACCGTTGTGTATATATTTTTGTGTAAATTTAATGTGTCAGAGTTGATTTATACAAAAATTTTGTACTATCTATTTTTAGCTCCAATGGTTGTTTTATACCTTTTGTGTAAAAAAATATTCCCCAATAACAACCAAGCACGTGTTATACCAAGGCCCTACCTAACTTTTACAAACTTGCTTAATTCATTTACTTTTTCGCAATTAAACCTCACATCTCAATCCTCCTCAATTAAGAAAATAATAATAATTTCCCTCTATATTTCACTTTCTACCGTTTCCAAAAATATGCAACAACGATTGCTATTGAATTAACTAATCACCAAAAAAGGAAAAAATAATAATAATTTGTATAACTGTATCAAACAACAATTATATAAAATCATGATTAATATATATATATATATATATATATATATATATATATATATATATAATCTTTAGTTAGTACATATTTATCTCATTAGAATAGAATATAAAAAGATAAAAAAAAATTATAAACCCTAGAATCTACAACGATGATTAAGATAAGATGAAACGAAAGTGATGAATCAAACTATTTTTATTAAAAAGGAAAAAAGAAAAATAAAAGATGGTCGAACAGCCAATTACAGATTCTTCTCCATGGTGCTCTAAAAGTGGGAAACAAAGAGGCGTAAAGGAATGAGAGAGAAGAAATAGAACCGTGAGTAGGAAAAGGAGAGGATAGAGAAAATATGCTTACGTGGATGTGTAAAAAGGCCGTGCAAAATACACAACCCTTTTACACATTGGTGATGTGGCAATGTATCTTAACAGAGTGCTAGAGATAAAAAAAATATTTATAAATCATATATGGTAGTGTATATTTTACACAAAAGAATTTTTTAACAGATTGCTGGAGATGCTCTTAAGGTTCCTTAAGTCTATGTAATTGTAGTTTTCTCTTTTGGGATAAGATTAAGGCAACATCATTAATGTTTGGTTATAAAAATCCAAGCATTTAATATAACTTCTTTTCTATGTTATTTATCACAATTAAAAGGTTGAATTCTTATAAAGTCCAGGTAAACCTTGCTTATATATTAATGGGAAGGGCCACTTCAAGTTATTTTTTATGTTTTTGTTGTTTTTTTGTTTTTTTAAATGTTTGATTTTAAAAATCTAAGCTTCTAACTTCTTTAATTGCTATGTTATTTATTAGCATGACAATGTAAACCTGTCACAAAAGGTTAAATCCTCCTTATTAAATCCAGGTGAACCTTGGTGTTATATCACCCTTGTTATCTATCTCTTCTTCTTTTGCATATACTCATGGCTATGGCTAAATCAATCACACCTTCATTGGCTCTCCTTTGCCTTGTGCTTGTCACCCTCTTGCCTCTCCATCAATGTAAGTATATATATGCCCAAATGCATTAATTTTGTGTTGCCTTCCATTTTTTTACTGAATTCAGCTACAATTCTGATTCTTGTTTTCTTACATTCTGTTTCTATTTCTTGTGAAAATGTTTCATATGATCAGGCAGTGAAGCCACAGCTGATGGGGGCATTTCCAAATGCACCAAAAAAGGATTATGTTGGCATTGCCCGACCTACATTGTAATAGGATGCTTTCCCACCAGAGAGACATGTCTCTAATTCTACCAAGCCTCTCCACCAACTAGTGCTCAAATTGCACCCTGAAACATTTGTTATCTTTGCTAGTTCCTAGCTCTCTTGCTTCTTTTCCAAAATACAATGTGTAAAAATGAGAGCATATATATCAGTCTGGAATAAAGAATAGCATATGGTTCATTCTGTCATTAAGATACATTACGATTCTGAATTTTAATTTTGCGTTCCTACTTAAAAAGTTAACATGCTACAAATTAGATTGCATGAGAAAATACTTGTTTTTGGACTAGTTCTGAAGTGCATCTTCTAAAAAAAAAAAATTGATCCTCCCCTAAAGAGGTATATGAATCCATTTAAGTGGGAGACAGAGAGGCAAAATTAATCAGAGTTTTGCAAAACACCAACCCCCTTGACAAGTAAATGAACACTAACCCCCTTGACAAGTAAATGATGAGATTATGTTATGATGAAAATTAACCAGAAAAGAAAATTATGGTTCACTCAAATCTAGGACTACATCCATTTCAGTACAATGGAAAGCAAAACGAAAATATTGCAGTGTTTCACTTACCGAGAAAAAATATATATGTGTTACAGAGTTCAAAATGATTTTTCACCGCCCTTCACTATACTCATATAAAATTAGGCCTACTTATACTCAGGGTTTTGAATTTTGCAATCAAAAAGTCGTCATTAATTGTGTGTGAATGTGAGTTTATACAGAGAGTAGGAGAGTCCTATTAGGTTAAAATAAACACCTTCAATTTCATGCTTACACACCCCTCTAATTCAGATTAAAAATGTAACAGAAGTTGGCAAAAACAAAAAATTTCGGCTTTGGTTCAGGAAAACGTAACCGTTTTGTGCAACTAGTTAGATTTTTCCTTTTGGTGCAGGAAATGCAATCAGTTCAAGAGTGAACTGCAACCAGTTGGATTTCTGAAAAACCTATTAAGTACTCAAAATCCAACTTTTACCCTACTATAAGTGATCCTCACACTCTTACCTAGACTATATGTTATTCAATGTTGAACCGAAGAAGTCGTGAGTGGCTTCTCTTGAGTTTTCCGCTTCCGAAACTGTGACTCAATAATAAATGTAAAATTACAACTCAATCCGAACTTTGTTTTGATCTCCCAAATATGCCATTTACAATTTTTCATCTCACACCATTGGCTCTCTTTCGCCTTGTGCTTGTTGCCCTCTTGGCTCTTCATCAATGCAAGTATGCTCAATGAGTCCGAACCCTATGCTGTAGGGCTATTACAGCAGAGGATCGGAATAGATGCCCAAGATCCATTGTAATTTTTTTTTTTTTTATGGTAAAGCAAACACACACACACACACTTTTTTACCCACACCAGGGCTCGAACCCCTCCCCTCTTCTTTAAAGATGAGGAGGTTATACCATTGGGCCAAAGGCCCTTTTGGTCCCAAGATCCATTGTTGCCTTACTTTTGTTTATACTAGATTTGGCTCTGATTCTGATCCTTTTTTTGCTTTCATTTTTGAAAATGTTTGACATCAACAGCCAATAAGCAGTGACGCTAGAGTTGATGTGGACATTTTGGAGCTCAAAAATCAAATGACAGGGCCCTAAAATAATGTTTTTTCCCACAAAAAAAAAACACTATGCTATAAGAATTTAGGATGTAAGAATGAAAGTTGTTGGTGTTAGAAGCTTGTGAGAAACAATGTCCTCCCTTTCCCCATCCGACGAGCATTCAAACGCTATGAAAAAATTGTTTTCCTTGCTTCTTCTCTTCCTTCTTCTGCATTGCGATACAAATGCCTAAGAGAAGAAGTGGAACCATTTACATTGTTAGAATATATTATAGAATATATTAGTACTATATTGTATAATATATTCTAATCATGTATAGGATTACCATATATATAATTACCATATACATATAGAGTTTACTTGTTCATTACACATAATCCCTCATATATAAACCCCTCGTGTATACATCTCTTACACATCAATACAATATACAGTTTTGATGTTTTGTATTTAACATGGTATCAGAGCCAAGTTCTCTGTCTTCTTTATTTAAATTTTTTCTTTCTTTCTTTCTGATGGTGAATGTGCAAGAAATTGCTCTCTGTATTAGGGAAGTCTTCTATTTATAGATGTCCTTGCTTACCTTAAAAATACTTTAGTTATTTCTAAACCTTGGGATAATATGGGCTTCAATTCTTCTAAACGGGTTTGGTCTCTTCTTAGACCGATCTCTCGGTCAAAATGGGCCTTGCTCTTGATCAGAACAGGCCTTGAATGAGAGTCAGCGGGCTAGAGGGTCGCTGGGCCTCCCTCTGGACTAATGGGCAGGACTGGACTCGGCCCAATCAGATTTTATGCCCCCTCAGATGGCTTCCAATAAGTTCATAAAGCATACATCCTATTAAGGGTTTGAATTTGAGTTTCAGCAAGTCCTTTCGCAATTCTGAGCATATCAAGCGAAAGAACACACTCAAATCATCCTGACGCCACCAAAAATAGTCGGAAAACACTACACACATGCTCCCACGGGCTGTCAGAAGGTTTTGCAACCTTTTTTCACCAGCCACATGCCACCACGTGCCTAGGCACGTCAAATCCACGCCGCGCCACATGCCAGGCCACGTCAGCACCACCACGTCATTCTGTTATGTCATCAGTCAACACTGTCGCCTCATCAGTCACCACATCATCAGTTGCCACATCAGCATTCTGCCATGTCAGCATTTTGTCATGTCAGCAGTGTCAGAATTATTTTCTGAAAACACCAATTTAGCTTAGTTTTTCACGTTGATTCCTAATTCGCAGTCCGTTTTTGCATTTGGGATTTCTAAATAACCCAAAATGACGTAACTCAACGTATTTCAGTTATTCTTAATGGTGACAATTACTCCTTTTGGAATTAATCTATGCCCAACTTTCTAAAAGGTCACAAGCTATAGTTTTATGTCATTGGAGATCGTACAGAATCTACTCAAGCCAAATAAGAGACATCAAATGCCTATACAACACGTGTTGAAGACTAGGACAGTAACAATCACAAGATCATCACAAGGTTACACAACACATCCAATTCTTCCATTGGTTTAGAATTTAGGAAGAGTTACGAGACAGCCAAGGAGGTCTGGGATATGCTTGCCTCTCGCTACTCTAGTTCTGATGGGGCTCGCCAATTTCAATTAATGGTTCAACTTTCTACCCTTAAACAATAATCAGGTCAGCGAATTAATGAATTCTTCTCTTAAATGAAATGTTTATGGAATCAATTAGCTCTTTCCAAACCATCATGGGAACATTTTTCTGAAGCAAAGAAATTCTCAAGTATCACAACCAAATTCAACTTTATCAGTTTCTGATGAGTCTTCATGATGATTTTGAACCAATACGCATTCAGCTTCTCCATCGCTCACCTCTTCCATCACTTGATCAAGCTCTCACTGAACTTGTTCGAGAAGAGACATACTTGAAAACTCGTCGTTCCCAGAATCATCTATCTGTTTTAGCCACACCATCTTTTGCACCTCAGTCAGTGCCATCTCAGTCAGCACCAGATTGCCCCATCTCATTTTTCCGACAAAATGGACGCAACAATAACTATCAGTCTAGCTCCAATGGATGCAACAATAAAAATCAATCTGGTTCCAATGGACGTAACAATAACAATCAATCTGGCTCTCAACAATCCAACAACAAAAAGGACTGTTCATCTCTTTATTGTATTTTCTGTCGACTTCTAAGGCATAACACTGACTTTTGTCATACTCGTGCTTGACTTTCCACTACAGTTGTGGCTAACACATAATATATGTCACCACCATCTTCAACACCAGTCAACAACTCTTATGGCGAATCTACATCTGCCTCATTTGCTTTCTCTGCAACTGACCTTGAGGCAATTCTCAACCAGGTTTTATCTCGCTATCAAGGTACATCTTCCACTGCTCTTTCTACTATACCAGGGTAACATAGTTCTTAGTAATTTGCTTTGCTTACAACAATCACATGACACCTGATCCTACCTTACTCACATCTCGGACCTCTACTTCTCACTCTCCTGTTATACATACAGCCGATGGTTCCACTATGGCTATTAGTCACATAGGAACTATTTCTCAATCTTAGTTATATGTGCCCCATGTTTATCTTGTTCCAAATCTTTCCCTTAATCTTTTATCTGTTGGACAACTAACTAAGTTGGGATTGACTATAATATTTTCTTCTAATAGTTATGTTGTATAGGATCCTCGAATAGGATAGATCATTGGGATAGGCCGTCAGATAAGATGACTGTTTGAACTTTCTTCATTACATCTGTCTACTATCACTTTTCTGCTGCCTCTACACGGTCCACCTCTCTTACACTTGAGTTATAGAATTCTCGTTTGGGTCATGCGTCATTATCTCGTGTCAAAACCCTTGTATTTACGAGTTTGTAAGTTTAACCTGAGTCTTTTGATTATATTTCATGTCAGTTGGGAAAAAAGCCTGCCTTACTATTTAATAAAAGTAAGTCTTTTACTTTTGCTCCATTTAATATTATTCATTATAATGTTTAGGGAGCTTCAACTATATCTCCTATGGGAGGATCTCGATATTTTGTTATTTTTGTTGATGATATTTCACGATTCAAGTGGATTTTTTTAATGAAAAATCGTTCTGAATTACTTAAAATATTTCATGATTTTACTCAAATGATTGCAACTCAGTTTTCCAAACCAATCAAAATGTTTCGGTCTGATAATGCTCAAGAGTTCTGACAAAATGAATTTCAAAAAATTCTTCAACATTATGGTACAATTTTTCACACTTCTTGTACTCGCACATCTCAACAGAATGGTCGAGCTGAACGTAAACTTCGACATATTTTAGATTTAACTCGTTGACTCACTCTTTCTACTTCTGTGCCTTCATCTTTTTGGGGTGAAGCATCTCTTACTGCTGTTTATACCATGAATCGTGTACTTACACCACTTTTATTAAATTAAATATCCTATGAACGTCTCTATAGAAAACTTCCCAACTACAGTCATCTTAGAGTCTTTAGGTGTGCCTGTTTTGTTCTTCTTCAACCTCATGAGCAAAATAAGTTACAACCACGTTCTCGACTTTGTTGTTTTCTGGCTATAGAATTGAACAAAAGGGATATAGATGTTATGATCATATTGATAAATGCCTCAGAATTTCTCGTCATGTCATTTTTTGGGAGCATAAACTGTTTCATACATTATCTAAGTTTAGTGGTGTTCATGATCAGGCTTTTCCTCTTCCTTGATTTGACACATTTGCAGATCTCTTTCCTGATTATACGGAATCATCTGATATAGTCAACCCTCTGCCAGCTGAGTCCCACTCATCTGCTCAGTCTAAGGTTCCTGACAATGCGCCTACTACACATTTTCGCACTCATTCAACTCGAGTAAGAAATCCACCTGCATATCTTAGTGATTTTCATTGTTATCATACTCTTGCTACCTTACATGAACCTCAAAATTTTCGTGAGGCATCTTCTTACCCCATATAACAACATGCAATGCAAAAAAAGT
The DNA here is from genome assembly GCF_030987335.1 of Cornus florida. NCBI lineage: Eukaryota > Viridiplantae > Streptophyta > Magnoliopsida > Cornales > Cornaceae > Cornus > Cornus florida. The sequence goes on along the minus strand of NW_026775910.1, from coordinate 106,329 downwards.
TAAATGCACTATCCCAAACCCATATATGGGATCTGGTTGATCTGCCTCCTGGAAAGCCTGTTATAGGATGTAAATAGATTTACAAGATCAAAACTCATTCAAATGGCTACAAAGCTCGACTTGTTGCTAAAGGGTTCACACAGGAATATGGCATTGATTTTGAGGAGACATTTATTCATGTTGCACGTCTTTCCTCTGTTCGAACTCTTATTGCCATGGCAGCTTCTCGTCATTGGGACTTTTTCAAATAGACGTTAAAAATGTATTTCTCAATGGTGATTTACTCAAAGAAGTGTACATGTAGCCTCCTCCAGGTTATCCTCATCCTTCTAATAAGGTGTGCAGACTTAGACGTGCTTTGTATGGTCTCAAACAGGCATCGTAAGCTTGGTTTGCCAAATTCAGTCAGACTATATCTCGGCTTGGCTACTCTACTAGTCCTTATGACTCTACTCTATTTATTCAACGCACCAATCGAGGTATCATTCTCCTTTTACCTTATGTTGATGATATGATCATTACTGGAGATGATTTTATGGGAATTCAGGAGCTTAAACAATTTCTCAATCTTTAGTTCGTGTGATATCCCTCGATTCTAGAGCCACGGGTGATCAAGTCCGAGCATAGAATACAAGGGATATCAAACAATTAATATTTAAACAAGCATTGGAATACAAGATGAATTAAGAATAAACAAATAACCTGAAAAGAAAACTAAATAAATAATCCTCAAATAAATAATAATTAAATAATCCCATAATAAAATCCTCTAATCCTCTGATACCAGTAATTATTTAGACTACAACTCGGGAATCCATACTGTGGACCCCTAATAAAACAAATTGGAAATAAATAAATAATCCAAATCCATAACTAAAAATATAAAGAGGAATCCTACGTAGAATCGAAAGAGTGAATAGACTGTCTCTCTGCTCAGCACAAACAACCTTTAGGTCTGGAACTGACGAACACCTGAAAAATAATAGTGGGTCAGGCCCACAAACAAGTTCTAATCTATTACATCCCAAACAGAGACCTGATACACATATACATCCTAGTTAATTCAACAATAACTAAATTGTCCAGATATATACACACTAAAGGAACCTCACTAGACTATAGAGTTGCCTCAACCTGAATAGTAGGCAGCATGCAAAACGCATATATAGTGGGCATGAGTACCTAAACCTACCAAGGCACACAACTACACTATATCTAGTTACACATCCCTGACAATACACGCATCCTAACCACTAATCCTGAGATTCGAGCTCATATTATGGCGTATAATTATATATAGATAATCCGTCATATCCAATCATCAAAATAAACTATCCAATTATTATTTTAATAATATGTCATCCAAATGTTCCGTTGACCTGACACAAATAAGTAGGACTTAATACTATGATTAATCCGTTCCCTTATTAAAAATAGATAGGACTTCACTTTTAAGTTAATCCATCCTTTATATGCCCCCATCCCATAATGGTGCGTTAATCCATATCATAACCAAATAAAGGTTTCCAATCCAAGGATAATGTAAATAATATTTACATCTAATAATCCAAATAAACATAATATAAATCATATATACATTCTTTGCATTTACTTGAGCAAAAATATCAATTCTAAGTAGTATGCATTTAATTTACATCACAAGAAATTAACATGCATCTCAACTAAATTGTACATCTCCATTTTTTTGATTAAATTAATTTAAATCTAAGCAATTGATTAAAATAATTTAATCCAACCATATTTAATTAATTTATCTTTTTAAAATTAATTAAATTCTATACTTAGCATGTAAACTTAAATCATGCATTCCAATCCTTAATGAACCCTTTTTAAATCAATTAAAATATTTAACAATAGGTCCATTAAATTAATTAAACAATCTAGAGTTTAACATCCCAAGTAATTAAATCAATTTAAAACTATTCAATACAGATACATTAATAAAATCAGAAATTTGCAAAAATAATAACCCAGCCGTTTAATAACCCAAACCTCCCACCAACAATAATTAAATATAATCATAATTGCAACACATAGAACACAATTCATGTACAAAATCATCTAAACATGTAATATTAACACAAACCCATTGATATATACATAAACTGTAAATTTAGATTTAATCATGCAAATAGGTTCAATTAATTTAATTAAATTCCTGAAACTAATTTAAGTATGTATAGAACACAAGTCAAAGGAGAAGAGTAAGAAAAGAAACTTGCCTTAAGGATTTTCAGATTGAAAACCCAATTCTTTTCTCTGTTTTCTACCCTAAATCCGGTGACACCCAATTTTTTTCTTTCTCTCCGTTTTCTCGCCCCTCACGTTATCTGCTAATGGGTTTTTTGCCAACCCTTAGCAGACTCATATACATATATATTTATATACAATTCCTAATCAAACCACAAGTCCTATTTCCTTATAGAAAAAGAAAAAGAAAAGGAAAAGAAAAGTATAGAAAAGTATACATATATAACTTATGTCAGTCCACCCACGTGATACCATGTACATATATAATATTAAAATATTAATAACCTATGTCACTAACTATCACATATGTATCTATATATCTATATATAGGTTTGCTAAAACTGACATATATATAAACTAATGAAACTTTAATAACCTTCTACAACTAATTATCCTGTTAATCAAAATAGCATTAAATAAATAAAATTAAATAAAAATATCATAATAATAACAATCTTATCCTTATATATATATATATAAACTAATAATCCATGGGTAATCCTCCACTCCCATCAAGCCTCCTATTCAAGTAGTCCATGGGACCCAATTGGTTGGTCCATTACTACTATCCATATCCAATTCTTTAAAAAAATAAAAATAAAAATAAAAATAAAAATAAAATAATTAAATTCCTAAACAAATATATATCATCACATACAATTTAATTTAAACAAAGAAATCGAATACACGTTTTAGCACACAATTTAATTTAAACAAATAATTCAATTAACACATGAATAATTAAATCAATTAAACAAGTAAACAATTAGCCAAGAAATCAAATAAACAATTAAAATGCAATTAAAATAATTAAAATAATACCGAGACTATTCTTTTGAAATTAGGGGTATTACAGTTTGAAATAAAGGATCTTGGACCCCTCAGTTATTTTCTTGGTCTTGATATAACTACATCTACAGATGGTTACTATCTTACTTAGGCAAAATATATATCCGATCTTGTAATATCCCGATATTTTAAAGGATTTATTAATTAGGATTAATTACTTTTATTTTATTTTTAAATGATTTGCTTAATTTAATTGGGATTAATTACTTTTATTTCATTTTTAAATAATTTATTTTATGTAATTGGGTTCTTAGATTAATTGTCTTATTTTAATTATATTTTATTTTGTGATTATATTTACTAAATTGATATGACAATTGTTGTGTGTGTGTTTGATTATTGATTGAATTATTGGTGTGTTGATTTTATTGGTATGGTGTGACTTGGTTGTAATTTCTTATTTTGTTTATGTGCTTCATGTAATTAGTTATTTTAATTTAATTATTTAACTTATTTAAACTAATTGAATTTGGGCTTAAGGGAAGTTGAACCAAAAGATGCGGTCTTGGGCTTGTATGAAGCATTGTTGGGTTAATTAATAAAAGCCCATGGTTATGTGATTATTTAAATGATCATTTTTGTATAATTATAAATATATATTTAATAAGTGTTATGGAAGGATATATATATATATTGATATATATAGGTACATATGATTTAATTAACTAATGATTAATTATAGAAGGTATACATATATTATATAAATATAATATATGTGTATATATATATATATATATTATTTAAAGATAATTATTATTTATTTTATTTGTAGTCATAGTAGGAATAGGATTTGGAATTTAATGTGTATAAATATACATATAAGACTTTAGGGTTAAAAGTTTACACGTTAAAAAAATAAGAAAGCAAGAAGAGGAGAAAGCTGATAAAGAAAACGCCGGATCAGAGAAAGAGGACGTTGGATTTGGAAGAGTCAATGAAAACTTGAAGCATTGATTTCATTTCGAAACCTTCAGGCAAGTTCTTCTCTAACTTTCCTCTTAGAACCCATAAGGATTTCACCTTGACTATCAGAATTTTAAATTAAACTTATTAATTAAATCATAGTTAGATTAGATTAATTAAAAGAATGAATTATTATATTTTATTTTCTAAACTTTGGATTTTTAAATTGTTAGATGTGGGTGTTGTCTTTATTTTAAAATAACTATATGCTTGATCTATGACCCAAAAAGGTTAATTAGGGTTTATAGGATTTTTGAGAATTTTATATATTTTTCTGAAATTTTCTGAACTGGTTTTATATTTTTCAAAAATTTATTAGATTTTTTTTTAAATTTATTCCGGGCAAATTAACATATATATTGGTTATATACATACATTGGAGGCGGTTGTGTTAATGGCGCATCAATAGGGGTTTTCTCCGGTGGTCGCGTACGTAGGAAAAGGTTACACTCGTTGATCTAGGCAATAGGATTAATTTAATTTAGTTGGTTTGATCTAGTGTGATGTAGCACAAGGTAATGTGATGCACCTGCAGAGATGGCGGTTGATGCGGCTAGATCTATGGGCGGTTGATCAGGTGTGGTGAGGTGCACTAAATCCTAATGCATAACAGATCTGGAGCATTGACTAGGTCTGGTCAACAGAGGAAGGATCCGATGTGGTTGCGCTCAACAGAGGAACCTATTATTCTGCCTGTTTTGTTACTCGAGATTTAAACGGTCATAACTCAGTCATCTTAAATTGAAATTAGGTCATTCTTGAGCTCAAATTTAAGAATTTTTCGTCCTCTTTTCAATGATACCAATTTCATTATCAGTTTCACATTCTACTAGGAGATATTTACGTTTTATTAAGATGATATCAGAAAATTATTTAAACCGAGATGGAATATTTATGGGAAACCATTTATGACGATAGTTCGTAGCATTTACTTTGCATAAATATAATTAAATTAATATATTGGTGATGGAAGGAGGTATATATATATGTGTGTGTGTGTGTGTGTGTGTGTGTGTGTGTGTGTGTGTATCTAGTTTAATTAATTTATGAGTTGTATGGATGGATGTATATATATATATATATATATATAATTATTGATATATATGTATATATGATTTTAAATAATCAAGGATTATTAAGGAATATATTGTGATACCCCTCGGATCCGAGACACGGGTTGATCAGGCCCAGACCCAAACACGAGGGAAATATCAAACAATTAATATTTAATGAATACAAAATACAAGTTAAAATAATCAGAAAATAAATAAAAATGGCTGAAAAGAATTCTAATTGAAAATCCTCAAAATATAATTGTTCAAATCCATTAATCCAAAACCTCTAACTATTTAACAACTCGGGAATCCATCTAGTGGACCCCTAATAAAAAAAATCCCAACTGTAAAATAAAATAACTGTAATCAAAATCCAAAGCTAACAAGGAAGCCATCCTACATAGTCGGTGGAATAGAAGTCTGTATCTGCTCTGCACGACCAAGCTCTAACCCTGGAACTAATGAGCACCTGAAAAATAAGAGAGTGTGTCAGGCCTACATGCAAGTCCTATTCCACTATGATCCAAACAAGAATCCGATACGCAAATACATCCTAGATAGACTCAACAATATCTAGAGTAGTCCATATATGTATAACTACACACTATAGGACGCTCACTAGTCCAATAGGTCTGTCTCAGCCTGAGTAGAGATACCATGCAAATCGCACATAATGTAGTCATGTGTACCTAGACGGGAACAGCAACTACTGTCTAGTTATCCATCCTAGGCGATATACGCACCCTAACCATGGTCCTGAGACTCAAGCTCATATCATAGCACCATATCATAAATACATAAAGTCTACATACTCCTAATACAAAATATCATCCATCTATATAGTGGTCTGATATATGTAAAATAATCCATCCTGAAACCAAGGTAGGTCATTCAATTATTTTATTGACATGACACAAATATGAGTAGGATTTAACCTTTGAGGTTAATCCATACCCCAATCCAAATTAGGTAGGACTTAGTATTTGAACTAATCCATCCCTAGTATGCCATCGTCCCATACTGGTGCATACAATCCACAACATCTAGATAATTGATAGAATTTAATATCATAATTCAGCAATTGAAATCCAGCACATAAATCTATGTAATTGACATAACATAGTTTAATAGTTCAGCAATTAATAACCAAAACAATAATCCATGCAATTGTAGAACAGAGTTTAATAGTTCAACAATTAATCTAGAGTATGCATAGATCAAATCTGACAAATAAATAACCCTATTATGCATCCAAAACAAGATTTATAATCATGCTATAATCCGTTAAATCACCAAATTAAAATTAAGCAACTAATTTCCTTCCATCTGTTAACAGTATGCAAAGTTGTTTAAACTTCCCTACTAATACATCTGTTAGCATAAAGACTTTAATTATGCATATCAAAAAGACTGATTTAATCTCCATAGCAAAATTAAACTATTTAACCTCAAGTTTTTTTTAAAAACTTAAAACAGTTTAGTACACATCCACTAACTAACTTTTTAGTTAATTAAATCCCATACTCAGCATATCTAGGTATATTATGCAATCCAGTAAGTTATTGGGCTAATTTACATACTCTGATGTTAATAAAATAACCCCAAACGCGTTCTACATGAACAACATAACACTGGACTAAATTGTTGACAAATTTCCCAAACCAGTTGATGTTTTCTCTCCAGGTGTCAACCGGTTTACACAAACCGGTTGATGTAAAGTTTCCAAGTGTCAACCGGTTTACACAAACCGGTTGATGTAAAGTTTCCAAGTGTCAACCGGTTTACACAAACTGGTTGATGTAAAATTACTAAGTGTCAACTGGTTTACACAAACCGATTGATGTAAAATTACCAAGTGTCAACTGGTTTACACAAACCGATTGATGTAAAATTTCAAATGTCAACTGGTTTCTCTAAACCGGTTGACATCTAGCCTATAAACGTCAATGTGAAGCCTCGTAGTCTGTTTCTTCTCCAACTCCGATGACTCTGTTCTCCTCCGTTAAGGTTACTAATGGTACAGTTTTACGTCCCAATCAACCCTAAACATTATTTTGGTTTTTTATACATAATTTAAGCAAGTTAAAATCATAAAACATGCAATAAACTTTAAACATAAATCAAACATATACACATAGAATTAACATACTGCAATTCAAGTTTTAACATGTATACATGGTTGATTTTAATAACTTAAATTTCCTGGAGTTTTCCTAGTGCACAGAACACAGATTAAAGGGAAAGAGTAGAACAAAGACTTGCCTTGAGTTTCAGTTTTGAAACTCTAATCCACAGTCTTTGAATTTTTCGACAAAACTCCCTACTGATGTTCCACCTCTGTTGCTCTTGGTTTCTCTTACGAGCAACCTCTCCTTCCTCTGCCTTGGTCCAACCTAGCCTTCATCTCCTATCTCTCTCTGTTCTCTCTATATCTCACTGTCTCTCTGTTTTACAGAAATTACAGTTTAAGTTCTCTCCAACCCTAAACCACAGTAATGTCATATTTATAGGCTTAGAACAATATACCCTAGTCCACGTAATATTAGAGACAGAACCTTAATCTAAATCCTAATCGGCCACAACATGTACTCCAAAAGAAAACCCTAAGTTTGTAACATTATAACAGTTATACACTTTAATCTAAATAAACAAGTGAATTCCAAATAGAAAACAAATAGCCAATTAAAGAAAATAAAACACAATAAAAAAATAAAAAAATTTACCAATTAAATCAAATAATGGAATTAAATTAAATAATTCAATTAAACCAACTAATCCAAATAATTCAATTAACCAAGCAACAAACACAATTAAATAATTAAAAATGCAACAAAATACTTAATTAAAATACCAGGACTATCCTTTTAAAATTAGGGGTATTACATGTGTTATACACACACACACACATACACACATATATATATATATATATATATATATATATTAAATAATATATGTGTATATGTATATATTATTTAAGATGATTAATATTATTAGTCTTATTTAGTATATCTGGATAGGTTGGTTATTACATTAATTGTATGTATATGATATGCATTAAATGCCTAGGTATGAGTTGTTTTGCTGATAAGTTAATTTGCCTATGTAAGAATTGTTTAGTTGATAAATTAACTTTTAAGATTTGGTACATGGTTGAATTGTAGGTATGGATGAGTTGACAAAGGCGTAAATATATTGCCTAAGTATTTGTCTAAATAAAATATATACACAAGAAACATGGATGAGTTGCTAGTTTAAAGTATAAATATATATATAATTGTGGAGGCATGATTGAATTGCCAATATATAAATAAATATACTTGTGGAGGCATGGTTGAATTGTCAATGTATAAATAAAGGTATGGTTGAGTTGTCAATATATAAATAAATATATTTAAATGGCATGGTTGATTTGCCAAAGCGTAATTAAATTGTTATGTGTTAGATGATTAAAATTTCATCTATGGTTATTGTATGTGAAAGTTGGATTATGATTAGATATTCTTACATTAGAATAATCTAGTACTTACAGGTTAATCATTTATTTTATTATATTAATAAAATAATATTGGTGGAGACATGGATGATTTGTCAAAGTTTAGATATGGAATATGTGATAATTAAAATTACTATTAAGGATTGGATTAAATGTATAATTCTTTTAATTATGTTTTATTATGTAAATAGTTTAATAATCGTTTAGGATGGAATTAAGGTTTAAGGAATTTTTTTTAAAAAGAAATAGTGGATTGGTCTAGATATGATTATTATTTAATCATTGTTTATGGGTTTTAAAAATTAATAAACCTAGTAATAGATGTAGTTTTTGTATTATATATAATTATTTTTATATATGTGTATCATTATATATTAAAAATAAAAACTTTATAGGTTTGGTTTTGGTCAGAGATGATCTCTTTATTGGTTTTTAGAGGTTTGATAGAGAGAACTTGCTCGTGGGTCTAACCCATGATTTATTTTTCAAGTTATTAGAAGTTCTAATCTCGAGGCTGAGGATCCACAGCCGGGAGACTATCATTCATCTACTCATCATGTTTACTTTTAAGTATATTGTTATTTATTGGATAATGTTTTCAGGGATCCTTTAATTACGGGATTCCCGAGTTGTAACCATTGGAGAATTATTAATGGATTTATTATTTAATAGATTTTCCTTCAGCGAGTTTTTTTTCTTTTTTTCTTTTTGTACTCTATGCTTGTTTGAAATACTTTAATTGTTTTGATATCTCCTGATTTTGTGCGCGGACTTGATCAACCCGTGTTCTGAAATTGAGGGGTATCACAGATCTTTTCTCGTAATCGGGTCTCACTGACAACAAAATTGTTGATACCCCCTTGAGTACAATACAAGACTTAATCTACATAATGCAGAATCTCTTCGAGATGGTACTTTGTATCGCCAATTGGTAGGAAGTCCGGTTTATCTCACTGTCACTCATCCCGACATCTCTCATGTCGTCCACATAGTTAGTCAGTTCATAACTCGGTCCACTCATTTTGCTACTGTTCATTGCATCCTTCATTATCTCAAAGGCACTATGTTTCATGGACTGCATTTTTCTTCCCAATCATCACTTATTCTTCATGCCTATTCAAATGCAGACTGGGCAGGAGACCCTACAGATCGTCGTTCCACCACAGTCTGTTTTTTACTGCCCTAACATTCCCCCTCTGACGAGTGTTCAAACGCCATGAAAAAATCGCTTTCGTTGCTTCTTCTCTTCCTTCTTCTGCACTGGGATGCAAATTTGTATGAGGGAAGAAGTGGAACCATTTACATCAACTTGGAATGCTTAATAAAAAATAGTCAATTCATGAGTCATGTAGACAAATTATGGTCTGCATATAGATTTTCATTTCATTTTAAACGTGCAAACATAGAAAAGAAGAGTGTGAATATTGTCTTTCATTAAATTCACATAAGAATTGAGCAAATTTCAATAAACCTCCCTTGAGTTTTTAAAACTGGCACAAAACCCCCTGACTAAAAAGTTTGACATAACACCCCCTTGACCCAACTAACCACTCGTTGCAACTTTGAGACAATCGATCATATTTTTATGAGTAATGATACTTTGTCCGATCAAATTGGTCTACTCCTAGTCTGAATCCTAGGTGTAAGTGCCACGTAATTACCTGAATCATTGATATTTTATTTGCACGCTAAAAATATCAAAAATAAATATGGAAAGAAGGTAAAGAGGTACGACCCCTCTCTATCTCTCCAATTTCTCCATTTCTCTTCTTGACTCGCAGTTCTCTATTTTCCACTTTACAAAATTAAAGAGAAAACAAAGCATTGAGAAATCTGTATTGGTTCATAAAATCAAAGGAGAAAATACATATAAACGTATATGTTTGTTTGAAGAGAAAAAAACAAACCCTAATAAGATTGAAGGTATGTATTCATGTTTTTTTTTTTTCAATATATATTTTAGCTATTTTGGGGATTTGATTAGGAAAAAAAAAAAAAAAAACTTCAAAAGTTCATTACGAAGTGGATGCGAGAAAAAGAAAGGAAGCAGCAAAAAGAAGAGGAGGAATGGAGAAATCAGAGATAGGGAGGGGTCGTCAAAACCTCTTCAGCTTCTTTCCATATTTATTTTTGGTATCTTTAGCACCCAAATAAAATATCAACAATTTGATAGGACATAGTATCATTACTCTATTTTTATTATCCTAATTCGACAGAGTATCATTATTTTATTTTTATAAGAATAATAATTGCCTACTCACCGGTGAGTCATCTCTACTAAAGATGATGTGGTCATCATAATTGCACAAATAGTTAGTAATTACAAAATCAGGAAAGTGATAAATAAGGAAATGGAAGGTGACTGAATTTATTCCAAAAACAAATTATTGTCCTTATTTATTACTTTCCTGATTTTGTAATTAAGGAATTTGTATCTTTATAATTGGACCACATCAGTAGTTAATTGAAATAACCTACTCACTAATGAGTAGAAAAGTCTTGTCCTTTTTATAAATTAAATTAATATTGTAATGACAAAATTGTCCCTTAGTTGAAATTTAAACAAGAGCAGATTGCATAAACCCCCTTAAACTATCTGAATTATGCACAAAGCCTCCTTGACAGAAATTTAAGTTTTCATTAAAATGATTTTCATTTAGGTTCTCTTTCCCTTTTAAATTTAAGAAGAAAAAAAATGGTAATTTTAGAAAGAAAAAAAAAATTAAATTGCGTAAAAGCGATGTTAAAATGTTTATAATACCCCTTAATAGAAATATAATAAAATTTAGATTTTATTTTAAATAATTTTCATTTCTTCTCTCCGTTGTTTTTTTTATTTTAAAAAATAAGAAACTTACGAAAATTTTAAAAAGAAAAATGATATTACAATCGAAGTGTCTCACCGATTACTTTGGCAGAAACTACATGACCTGTCCATCTAGACAACTTCCATCTCTTTCTCTCTCATCTCTTCTCTCTCCTTCTCATTTTCTCTCTAATATCTCACTCACCAGAAAAGAAGCAAGAAGTGGGTTTGTTCTGAAGCTGGTTCGTCCGCGTGAGTGAACTTCTCTACAACCATCCTGATAAGAAGGGTCCAAATCTGGAGTTGTCAGAGATTGAACCAGCAATCTCTCCTCTGCCACTATCACCGCCTTTATCCTCCACAACCACCGTTGCTTCTCTCTTTCTAAGATTCCCGATCCAAATCCTCTTCAAACCCAAACCCTAGTCTTTTGACCAAAATCAAATTCCCCCTAAACTATTGAAGCTTGTGAAGGGTGTGACAATTAGGTGCAGCAATAGGTTTGTCTTATCGTTCGCTCTGCCATTCATATTCTTTCATCTAAAGATGAAAGAACGAAAGAAACCGAAAATTCATACCTAAAAGCCAAGGTGGAAGGGGAGTTCGAAAAGGCGCGGAGACTTTGCTTTTCGCCCACCTTCCTTAAGAAGACGGAGTTGACGTAGCAGCAGCTCTCTTGTAATTGGAATTACACTGAATTTTTCATCAAATTTTTTTTTTTTTTAGGAAATTTTGGTATCATGAAATCTCTTGGGGCTAAGTTTTTTTTTTGAAAGGTAAATGGATTGTTTGGGTTAATGGGCGGTGATGAGGACGGCGGCGACAGTGGTTACGGTGGTTGATTTTTCAAAGATGATGGGTTTGGTGGTGGTGGGTGGTGTGCCGATGATGAAGACGAGCTGAATGGAGAGGACGACGTATGTGGTGTGAACGGCAAACCCCCAAGTAACCTGTAATTTTTACAACTGTATCCACTAATTGACCTTTTGAAGTTCCTAATTTGATTTACTCAATCCAATACATGTATTTTTCCTAAATACAGTAGCAGCACAAGTAGTTCAAATTGGTGTCGATGAAACTGCATTGGTGGCCGAAGAGTTGGACCCTAGAGAGAGAAAGGGAGAGGCGACACTCTCTCTTCCAAACTTTTTGCAAGATGTCGGCATCGTAGCTTGGATGATGATCAATTGAGTTTGGCCATTGGGTCAGAACTCTTCCATGTTATCAAATTGATGATAAAATGTATGTAAATCGTAGCTTGGATGATAGCACAAGACAGAGAAAACCATTACATGTGCTTGATACTTTGTGAAATGGGATTCGTCTTTTATTATTATTATTTTTATCTTTTAAAGAGGTGAAGAACAATATAATCAAACAAATAAAAACACATATTTACCTTCAAAAAAAAAATCATATATGATAAAATATATATAAATATATATGAATATGATATATGATCGACATGAAGTTGCAACCATACCTTAAAAATCAAAGGTTCTTTCTTTCTTCAAGTTAAGATGGTAAGAAATATTGTTTGAAGAGAAGAAACGAAGAGGGAGAGATTTGATAACTATGCCTATAAATCTGCAGATGCGTATATTGTTTCTCATTTTATTTTATTTTATTTTTTTCCTTTTTTAAATTGTTAAAATTGCTTACCAAGACTGCCATGTGTATTCTGCCAAACTAATCAGCCAAAATCATTGGCCCATCTATCACTACCCAGTAATTAGGCACCATTATAATGATGTTATAACTACAAAAATGCCCTTGATATAAATTTGTGGGTGGTACACTAACACACTTTTCAAATTTGTGTTGGTCCACGGTCCACCAACACAGTTTTCTATCTTCAGATAAGAACGTTGTCATGCAATATCTCTAAGGCGAGCACTCCTTTGATCTCGAACAAAGAGGTCTTGTTGAATGTGCACATGGTCCAATCGAGAATTTAGCTCGAGAGTGCGTTTATAAGAACAAACTAGACGTATTACCCGAAATAAGATTTAAATCTTGATTGAGTATGCATATGCAAGATGAGTTATATAATTTCATTTAATATTACTCTTAGAATAGTATGCATATTATTCTTCATTTAATATTACTTTTGCAATAATAGTATGGCATATTATTGTTAGAATTTCTTTTTTCTTTTTTCTTTTTTCTTTTTTTTTTTTCTTTTTTGTTATCGGCAAAAAAATTCATATACCCACTTTGCTCCTTTGGAAACCTGAATTCTCACTATCTACTTTGGAAAACTGGGCCACAAGGCCCTTGATACTCTTAAGGCTAGTTTGGTGTGATTGAATGAAATAAAGTGGGAATTGAATCAAAATGGAATGAGAATGGATCGACCATTCTAATTCCCATGTTTGGTTGCACAAAAAAACATTAAATTTTACTAAAAAAACATCAAATTTTTGTAAAACATATATATATGTAGCTGACGTTTCATTAAATATTTTTTTATTCATTTATTTATTATTATTTTTTTTTTAAGTGAGAATGGAATGATCATTCATTTAGTTAGAAAGTGGAATGAATTAGTGGGAATCATCATTTTCGGAGAATGGACAAAAATCATCCTTCCAACTTTAAAATTAGTTACCAAACTAAAGAATGAAAACAAAAATATTCAATTCCCACTTCATTTGATTCCATTCACTTATACCAAGACTTTTTTTTTTCCTGAAAAAATCCAATCATTTAATATAACTTATTTTCTATGTTATTTATTAGCATGGCAATGTTAATCACGATTTAATCCTTATCAAATCCAGGTAAATCTTGCTGCTATATTGATGGGAAGGGCCCTTAAAGTTAGTATTTTAAATTTTTTTTCCTCACTGGTGAGGCCTACATCATTCTCACATAAATAAAAATCACATAAATAAAAATGGAAAAGAAAAAGAAATGAAAATTAGGTAAGCCTTTCCATCTTTGAATGACATTATTTTCTTTTATTTTTTATTAATCATGATCTGTCACAACAAGATTGTGCCACATGTGTAAGAATGGTGTAGGTCACACCGGTAACAACCTAAACATTGTCCCTTTTCTTTTCTTTTTGGGATAAGATTAAGGTATCTTCAATAATGTTTTATTTTTAAAATCCTACCATTTTGGCAATGTTAACGTGTCACAAAAGATTGAATCCTTATAAAATACAATTAAACCTTGGTGCTATACCACCCTTGTTTTGTATTTCTTCTTCTTTTGCACATACACATGGCTATTGCTAAATCGTTCACACCTTCATTGGCTCTCTTTTGCCTTGTGCTTGTCACCCTCTTCGCTCTTCATCAATGTAAGTATACCGAGCTCAAATGCGCGATGTCTGGAAACTGTTGGCGTTGCATTCCCTACCCCGGACTAGGATGCTTTCCCAGCAATCCGGTTTGTCTCGAATTCTGCAATAGCTTTCCACCGCCACCACCACCACCAAGTGCTCAAACACCTTGAAGCATTTGTTCACTTTACTTCCTAGATCTCTTGCACTAGGATACAATGTGAAATTGTGAAAGCATTTATATCAGCCTGGATTGGAATAAAGAACAATTTACTTTTCATTCTGTCTACATTATGATTCTGAATTTCAATTTTGCATTGTGCGCTCCTTAAAAATATAACAGTACTGCCTAAATTGAGAATATAAGTTTGTCGATTGCTAATTATGTTGGTGCATTTTCAAAATTTTGTTAGATCCTCCCCTGAAGAGGATCAGGTCTAATAATGAGATGTGTTAATTTTCGTAACCGAAAAAGAAAACAACAATGTTGCGCTTCACTCAAAACTAAGGTTAGATTTACAGAAATCTCAAGGGATTGGTTCGATCTAGTGGGTAAGAACTTGACCCTTATGCCTCGAAAAGCATCAGGTCTAAGATTTGATGAGTTGCAAGATATGACTCCTTTGAGTTACAACCAATTCATTGGGATTATGTGTGTGAGTATTAACTAGAAGAAAGAAAAAAAATTACGTCCACAGAATTACTGAAAAGCGAAACTGAGTTACATAGTTTATAATGATTTAGCGACCATTTTTATCTTCAGAGAGCTTTAGAGTCATTAACAAGATGCAATGAAGCTAAGAACCCAAACAGAAGCAAGTTTTACTAGTCAACGAAAAAACGCATATCAAATTCAACACCTAATTCATTGAAGTTGTCTCCAAAAGCCATCCCACAAGCACAAGTAAGATGTGATTGAACATTCTGAGTAGTCTTTGAATTTGAAAACTCTCCTAAATTTTAATGGTTGAACTTCCACAATTCTAACATGTCCTCATAAAACTTTCTTTTTTTTTTTTCTTGGTAACTACATTACCAACACTGTAAATTCCACAATGATATGGTGGCCATTGTCTTAATTGTGGAGATATCATGACCATCATTGTTTATTACATTTATAGGATGGAACAAAATTAGAACATAAATTCAAGATATCCTTATGACCATATATATATATATATATATTATGATCAATTATAATCATTTTATGTCTTTTTTTAAAAAAATTCATACTTTAATAAAATTTGAGATATTTCATTTTTCCTTATAGATTAAAGAGTCCCTAGTAGATTCTAGTATTTCTCCTTATAAATTTTTTTTTTCTTTTTTTCTTTTTTATCCTATATGTTATGTTTGGCGATTCAGGCTTTAAATCTTGGATTGGGTTTGGGATTGGGATTGAGATTTAGAGAAAATTTAGTACAAAATGGTAACTAAATTTCTTCCGATCCTAAACCTAAAGGCACTGATTTGATAATAGAAATTTTGAAGGTTTTTACTTACCGGATAAAGAGAAGATTTGAAGGTTTCAAATTTTCTAAGAGCATCTCCACAGTCTATTAAAAAACTTTTTTTGTAAAATATACATTGTCAGGTATGATATGTACATTTTTTTTATCTCCAGCAATATGTCATCAATGTATAAAATTGTTATATTTTACACAACCTTTTTACACATCAACATATTTCAATAGGTTTGTAAAAATTATGTGGGGCATGAGGTTGGTTGTTTTTGGGAATATATTTTTACACAAAAGATATAAATTAACTGGTAGAACTAAAAATAAATAATCCAAAATTTTTGTATAAATCTATATTTACACAAAAAATATAGATATATTTACACATTGTCAGGTATGATATGTACATTTTTTTTATCTCCAGCAATCTGTCATCAATGTGTAAAATTATTGTATTTTACACAACCTTTTTACACATCAACATATTTCAATAGGTTTGTAAAAATTATGTGGGGCATGAGGTTGATTGTTTTTGGGAATATAATTTTACACAAAAGGTATAAATCAACTGGTAGAACTAAAAATAAATAATCCAAAATTTTTGTATAAATCTATATTTACACAAAAAATATATATATATACACAATGATTAAAAATGCTCTAAGAATGTTATACAGTCTTTTAAAATTCCAGAAATCATTGCATTAAAGTTTGCCTAACAACTCAGCACTTGATGTGGGCCCGCTCATTCCTTTCAAATCTAAGGATCATAGGGTTGAGGACCTCTGAATACGAATCTTTCTATTTCCTTCTTACTTAATGCTTGGAGCCAGTGTCTCTTGAAGCCTTTGTAGCTGTTCCTGGACTTTGGCTAGGTTCACCAAGTGGATTTTGAAAGAAAGGTTGTTGGCAAAAGGCTGGAGCTAATTTAAAACAACAATAATTTGTCAATGAGAATATATATGGTCCTCACCATTGACGTGGACCACTAATAAAACCAAATCAAGGATAGTGTGGTACATACACCAATACCATATCTGATTTTGTAATGAAAGAATACATGTTCATTCATTATTAGTCCACGTCAGCATTGAGACTTAAGTATTGCCCATTTTAAAATTTGTGTTTGGTTCGCTGAATCTCTCAAGTAAGGCACTCCTTTGAGTCCTTTCATCCCAAATCAAGAGGTCTTGATCCAACGGTTGAAAATTTAGCTAGAAAATGCCTTTATAAAAATAAAAATTAAATTAAATTACTCATATTCATGAATGAGAGTGTTATGTTGTCAAGTTCCCCATCATCCTGTACCATATTTGAAAATCCAAGTATTTAACTTATTTATTTTTTATGTTATTTATTAGCATGGAAAAAATGTTAAACCAATCACAAAAAATTGAATTCAAATAAAATCCAGGTAAACCTGGCTGCTATATCACCCTTGTTCTCCATTTCTTCTTCTTTACACATACACATGGAAATTGCTAAATCAATCACACTTCGATTGGCTCTCTTTTGCCTTGTGTTTATCACCCTCTTGACTCTTCATGAATGTAAGTATGCACAATGAGTCAGGATCCGCTGATGTACTGCAACATGTGTGATCATCTTACATGTGTGAGTGATCATGGTCATCCAACAGAACAAATCCACAAGCATTTCCAATTCATCCTATGTTGCCTTACTTTGTTTACTAAATTTGGCTCTGTTCTAATGCTTTCTTTTTTAGCTTTCATTTTTTAAAATCTTTGATATGAATAGGCAGTGAAGCCGGAGCTGATGTGGGCATTTCGGAGCTCAAAAATCACATGAAAGGGGGCTCTAAAGGAATGGTTCTTCCGAATGTACCATGCAAACAGAAACTAGAATGCAAGGATGAAAACTGTTGGTGTTGCTATACGAAGCCCGAAATCGGATGCTAAACCAAAGAAGCTTGTCAGAAACAATGCCGGCCTTCCGTCCTCCAACAAGTTCTCAAACGCCATAAAACAAATGTTGAATATATTGTAATATATATATGGATGAATATATGGAGTGAGAGAAAGGCAGTTAAGTGAATGTACCAAAAGTCACGTCCCTTTAGTTTGTACCAACAGTTATTCATGTTGGATTTCTACGAAGAGACATAACTTTTGAATTGGAACTAAAAGTCACAACCTCTGCACCAAGAGTCATGTCTGTTGTATACACCCCTACGTACTTTATAAATAGGGGTGGCTAATTCAGATTTGATATAAGAATATAATCCTTAATATATTTTCTCCTACTCTATATTCAGTCATTCTTACAATAGTTTCAACAGAGTGTTTAAGAGAATTCTTCTGCATTGCTAACGGTGGATTCCGGCTTTGTTGTATCCTGGAGGTGTTTTGCTATGAACCCGATAGCAAACTCAATTAGAGTGGGGGCAAATAACACCTTAAGGAAAGTGACTACACGCCTCAAAGCCACAAATCATTCTTCCTTCTTTAATCCCATGTATTTGTCTCAACAATCTTAAGGTGTTATTTGTAAGAAGGAAATTTGTGGCGGCATATATATTCTTTGCAAATTTGTGTACAGAGCTTTAAAGTTTAAGTGAGATCCAATCCATATGTGACTTTACAATAAGAAAATCTGGTTGCAATGACAGTGTACGTCGTTTTATATTTTGGGTATGTCTCAACTTTGAATTTATGCTTCACTCCATGCATTTTATTTATGTAAAAAATGTGTGCATATGATATTATGTTGAGTTTGATGAACCATTAATAATTAATTAATGGATATATGTGATAGTCACCTATTAGTGAAATTGGTTACTAGTTCTATTACTCACTGCTATATATGAATGATATATTTATTGGTTGATTTATTTACTTAAGAAGCATGAAATTGTTTTGTCAAGCATGATGGATAATTGATATATGAGTAACATGAATACTTTGTAATGTAGGGATAAGTGTAACTTCTTAAAGTTACAAGATTTATCATGCTTGTAAAACATTGAAGGTCTGATTATTTATGTGAAGTACTAGTACTCTAACTTAGAGCATACAAATTGCAAAGCTTGAGAATGCTTGTGCAAAGCAAAGTTATGAGACAATAAAAAAATTGAAAAGGAATGTCTCTTGGACTTCTAAGAAAAAGAAGTATAATATTGAAAAGGAATATCTTTTGGACTTCTAAGAAAAAGAAGTATATGTTATATTATTTGAGTTACTAGCAATGGTACACAAAGAAGATTGAATGGCTGAGAATTATGATTAAAAAAATAATAATAAAGTTGTGGCCACAACTAGAGCCATCTATTTCTTTGTTTATGCTAGTTCTATTTAAAGTATAATGAAATGTCTAGACATATTGGCGTGACAAATAAGTATGTCAGTCGGTTACATTAAAGAATATATTTTGTAAGTTATGACTTCGTATATTTTAATAATATCAAAATCCAATGAAATATTTACATCTAGAAGAATGAGGTCTGAAACCCTTTTCTTGAAATCACCAGTAATGGTAACCCAACTTTGTATTAGACTACCACTAGTCCAAAGTTTAATGGGTAATAACAAATTACTGATAAGTGATTATACATGCACTGAAAAACAATTGTACAATGCCCCTTCTAGGATGTTCAGTGCGGACTGCTACGTTTTTTGAGGATGAGTAGTATACTCTTAAAGATATGTGAAGTGTCTAAAGTAGCAGGGACACATATTGGAACTTCTCCTATATGAACATAAGAAGTAGTTCCGCTTCTAATAAGGATTATTTGGGTTTACTCTTATAAATGTTCATGAAACCAGGATGAGCACAGGCCATAATAGTGCTAAATAAATTATGAACATCTCAAAGAAACTGGATATGATCACGCCTGTGGTATTTTCGGTTTTAACATTAAGGAGACTTGGTTTAAGCTGCGGCCACCATTGTTCTTCGTTAAAACTTTAAAGTACTTACACTAATTGAAGGTTTAAATCAAGAGATACTTTCTTGTATACGTGATGATATTGCTGTAATTTTGACTAGTAGTTATATATTATAATACAGTGGGGGATTGTTGAATATATTGTAATATATATATATGGATGAATATATGGAGTGAGAGAAAAGCAATTAAGTGAATCTACCAAAAGTCACATCTCTTCAGTTTGTACCAACAGTTATGCCTGTTGGATTTCTATGAAGAGACATAACTTTTGATGTAGAACTAAAAGTCACAACCTCTGCACCAAGAGTCATGTATGTTGTATACACCCCTACGTATTTTATAAATAAGGATGGCTAATTCAGACTTGATATAAGAATATAATCATTAATATATTCTCTCCTACTCTACATTCAGTCATTCTTACAACAGTTTCAATAGAGTGTTTAAGGGAATTCTTCTGTTTTGCTAACGACGGATTCCTACTTCGTTGTATCCTGGAGGTGTTTTGCTATGGAACCCGATAGCAAACTCACTTAGAGTGGGGGCAAATAACACCTTAAGGAAAGTAACTACACGCCTCAAAGCCACAAATCATTCTTCCTTCTTTAATCCCGTGTATTTGTCTCAACAACAAATGTTTTCCATGCTTCCTCTCTTCCTTCTTCTGCGCTATGACAAAAATGTGTGTATGAGAATAAAGGGAACAATAATAATATTTAAATAATTAATACAATAGTAAAGCTGAATCTGTCTTAAGATTATTGTCTGAAATATGGTTTAAGTATACCATATACTATACTATTATTTATTTAAATATTATCTAAAAATAAAATATATAATGTGTGTATATACATATATATAATTATTATAATAAAATAATAATCTATATATATAATTTTTTATAAAATATAGTTATATATATGTAATAAAGTAAAACTATATAAAATAAAAGAACCTGAATATAAGTCGAGGCTAGAATTTGATTCTATATCCTTAAGATAGATTCACCCCGCTACGGTGCTAACGGACTTAATGGTGTCTATCTCCTAAGATACAATAACTTGTCTTCCTTTGGTAGTAGCACTACAAATCGAAGAAATAGGTGAACCGGCTCGATGTAGTACTCTCTGACTCAAACTCGGACTCAAATTCACTAACTATGGCTTGAACCCACAAGAAGAGAGAAGGAGGAAGAGAATTCAGAAATGGAGAAGATTGATTTCTGAATAGAGTGATTTGCAAATGATCCAAATGGGGGTAATTATAGGCAACAAGGTGCCTTTTCAGGTAGGTGCAACCCTTTGGAAAAAAAAAAAAAACTAAAAAGTGGTTTTTAAGCAAGGTAAGCAAGGTGTCTTTTCGGGTAGGTGCAACCCTTTGGAAAAAAAAAATAAAAAGTGGTCTTTAAACAACTCGTGTAAGTGCAACCCTTTGGAAAAAACTAAAAAGTGATTTTTAATTTAAATTCAAATACCAGAAACTGGTTTTAATTTAAATTCTTCCCAACCAATTTAAATAAGCCCAGCCCAAAATTTTAATTAAATCCAAACACAGGCCCAAATTATGTTTAATAAAAAATTAACTGGACTCATAATCAAGCCCAAGCCCAAACTTGCTTATTTAAACTTCAATTGGTTTCTACATTTTTTTTATGTGGGACAAGCACTTCCGACATTTTGCATACCCATTAAGGCTTATCAAATACCTCACTTTGGAGCTAATTTTTCGCATACCCATTAAGGCTTATCAAACACATCTCTTTGGAGCTAATTTCTCATTCACCTAGAAACGGATTTGAGAAAATAAATATACCACATTCATCTCCTTACGAAGAATAACGTGTTCATCTATAGATCCGCAAAAACTCTTAGCGGAATCTATTCCAAATTTCATCCTAAGTATCTGTTTTGTATTTTCCGTTTCCAACAAAAACAAATATGTACAATCTGTGAGAAGGGCTATACGAGACAATTCAAGCAAAACTTATCCATTGCACCAATGTGAGCAATTGATTCATCAATTTTAGAAGGGTTAAGTGCAAAAAACCGTTCACCATATACAAGATGTGTAAGAAACCCCTATTAGCAAAAAAAAAAAAAAATTAAAGAAAAATAAAAATAAAAAACAAAAAATAAAAAAATAAACAAAACAAAACAAAAGTGCATATAACTCCCTCTATTATCCATCTTTTGAGCAAATTGTCCCCTAATTATCAATTTTGTTTAAATATTTTTATAAAAATTCCAAAATACCCTTTGATGGGTTTATCGGAAATGGTGCTCCCCAGAAATTATAAGAGTATTCTCTTTGAATTGTTAGAGGTGAGAGAGAGAAACATGTCAATCGGGATATTAGTGGTGACGCTGGTAGATGCCTGGAATCTCAAGAACACAGATTCCTTTGGTACATGTCCATTAAATTAAATTAATATATATACTTATATATTAATTACTAACATATATATGTGTGTACTATTCTTTACTTATTTTTTTTTCCCACCTAGAGGATGAGTTTTTGACTTACAAAGGTTTGAAGCAATAACCATGGCATATGTGTCCTCGTTGATGAGGACTATATATATATATTTGGTAATTTATACAGACTTCTCCTATGATTTGTCATAATTACAAGGATCTCTTCTATGATTTAAAATTTTACTCAATATCCCATAAAATTAAAATTATTCTACATGGACCTCTCTTTTGTTAGAGTCAGAGTCAGTCGACGGATTGTGCTGATGTCATATACAAAATAAAGTAAAATGCCCAATTTACCCTCTATCTATCTCTCTCTGCTCACTTTCTCTCTCTAAATTATTCAACCCCACCACAAACGGGCCCTGCGACCAGAGATAGCATCCAGCTACGAGTTCTGGCGGTGAAGACAGTGATAGAAAGCTTCTGATCAGCGAGCAAATACCAAAACTTCTGATGGTGAAGACACGGTGGCTGTGACGAGGACAGCGGCCAAAGAGAAGTTTGGGTCCCTTTAATCGATTCCAGCAAAAAATGTTAGAGTTGTACTACACAATCAACCAGATTTGATACCAGTTGTTGTGGCGGAAACGCAAAATAAACAACACTGTTCAAGGAATAAACAAGCAATCATGAAGAATAAAAAAATCACACACAAGAACACAAGATATACATGATTCACCCAAATCTTAGGGCTACGTCCATGGAGCACACCGAACAAATTCACTATGAAAAAGATAAAGAATTACAAAGAGAATTCTCTCTCAATCTCTCTCAATTGCTCTCTCTTGTATTGGCACACATTTATCTCTAATTTTCACCCCTATTTATAGAGTCCCAAACTTGTCTTACAAGAACTTGTCTTTTGTAGAATCCAAAACCAAGAAGGAAATTAAATCAGATCAGGAAACTGAATTTTCCTTAAACCAATAAGGAAGTCAAATCAGATTAGGAAACTGAATTTTCTCTAAAATTCAGTACTCTTGAAGTTTCCATATAATTAAATCTTCCTAAAAATCTTCCACCTAATCAAACTCCACAAAACCACAACAATCTCCCACTTGGAGTCTGGAGCACTTGTAAACCCATTCCATCTTCTTCTCATGCATGTCCCATACATGTTGGTGCGTTTTTTTCTATCTTCAAGTTAGAAGACCAACTGAAGTTGCGCACAACTTCAGTTTCTCCATGGTCGCTGTCTTGGTCAACATGTCAGCCGGATTCTTGGTGCCAAGTATTTTCATAAGTGTCAACACCCCATCTTCTAACAAAGATCTGATAAAGTGATACTGAAGTCCTATATACTTGGTCCTTGAATGAAATGCTAAATTCTTTGCCAGATGTATCGCACTCTGACTATCACTATGTAAAACATTCTTCACCTGTTTGAATCCCAACTCTGTTAACAAACCTTGTAACCAAATCATCTCCTTGTTGGCCTCTGTCATCGCCACATACTTTGCCTCCGTAGTAGATAACGCTACAATCCTCTGTATTTACGAAACCCAACTAACTGCAGTTGTACCCACCATGAACACATACCCGGTAGTACTTCTTCTGTGGTCCACCTCACCAGCAAAGTCTGAATCTACATAACCATGTAGCTTCACTTCACCCCTTCTGAAACATAAACATCTGTCTGTGGTACCCCGTAGATATCTCAATATCCACTTTACTGCTTCCCAGTGTAGCTTGCCCGGATCCTTCATGAACCTGCTTACTGCTCCCACTGCATATGCAATGTCTGGTCTTATGCATACCATGGCATACATCAAACTTCCAATTGCTGAAGCATATGGAATTTTAGCCATAAAGTTTTTCTCATCTTCTGTCTTCGGACACTGATCTTGAGATAAGCGGAAGTGATTAGCTAAGGAAGTACTTACCGCCTTAGCATTATTCATGTTGAACCTCTTCAGAACCCGTTCAACGTACTCAGCCTGAGACAACTGCAAAGTACCTTTCTGTTTGTCTTTGCTAATCCTCATCCCAAGAATCTACTTCGTTGCACCAAGATCCTTCATCTCGAATTCACTAGACAATTGCTTCTTCAATTTGCTAATTTCTTCAAAATCAGAACCTGCCACTAACATGTCATCAACATAAAGTAGAAGGATAATGAAACTTGATTTAAACCTCTTGAAGTAGCAGCAATGGTCAGCGTTGCACTTATTGTAGCCATGTCGCTTCATAAAACCATCAAACTTCTTGTACCACTGCCTTAGAGCTTGCCTCAAACCATATAAGCTTTTCTTCAACTTGCACACTAGTTTCTCTTTCCATTTGACTGAGAAACCCTCCGGTTGTTGCATGTAAATCTCTTCCTCAAGGTTACCATGGAGGAAAGCAGTTTTGACATCTAACTGCTCGAGGTGCAACCCTTCTGCTGCAATAATGCTAAGAACTGAACGAATGGTACTCAGTTTCACAACCGGGGAAAAAATATCTGTGTAGTCAATGCCTTACTTTTGCTGAAAGCCTTTAACCACCATTCTCGCCTTGTATCTCTTGGAACCATCATATTCCTCTTTCACCCTGTACACCCATTTGTTGTGAAGAGCTTTCTTCCCCATGGGCAACTTGGCTAGTTCCCATGTTTTGTTGGAAATAAAGGACTTTATCTCATCTTCCATTGCAAGCTCCCACTTGCTAGCATCTTCAACCTGACATGCTTCATCATAGCATTCAGGCTCACCATTATCTGTAAGCAACATATAATCCAAACATTTTATATTCGGTACATGAGGTCGCGTAGACCTTTTAGGTGCAAGCATAGGAGTTGGAATCTGCGGTGAACTATGTTCTGTGAGTTCTGCCAAGAACCCTTATCTGTCTGCTCCGCATCAACGCTCTCTGGATCATCATCCAACTCAATAAACTCAAACTTACTCTGTACAGGACTAGTTAACTGTGCTGCATCTCTATCCTTGTATATCACCTTCTCGTTGAAAATCACATCTCTACTTCTGATGATTTTCTTGTTCTGATTATCCCAGAGTCGATAACCAAACTCATCTTCGCCATACCCAACGAAGATGCATTTTAGTGACTTGGGGTCGAGCTTTCCCCTAGCATGGTCACTAATATGCACATATACAATACAGCCAAAAACTTTAAACCATGAAAGATTTACCTCTTTGCCACTCCATACCTCTTCTGGTATTCGATGCTCCAAAGGCACCAATGGTCCACGATTAATTAGGTAGGATGCTGTATTGACTACTTTTGCCCAAAACTATTTGGGTAGACCCGAATGTATACGCATGCTTCTGGCTCTTTCTGTCAATGTTCAGTTCATCTGTTCTGCCACCCTATTCTGCCATGGGGTTCCTTGCACAGTCCTCTCTAATCTGATCCCATTATCAAAATAGAACTTCTTGAACCCAGTGTTTTCATACTCACCACCATTATCTGATCTCAACCTCTTGATCTTCAAACCTATCTCATTCTCCACCATGGCCTTTCACTTCTTGAACACATCAAATATCTCAGATTTGTGCTTCAAAAAATAAACCCATATCTTTCTCGTGTGATCATCAATGAAAGTCACGAAGTAGGATTTTCCGCCAATGGATGAAACAATGGTTGGCCCCCAAACATCTATGTGAACTAACTTAAGTTTCTCCTTTCTGAGATCTCTGTCATTCTTCATGAAACTGACCCTCTTCTGCTTACCCATCACGCAACTCTCACAGAAGTCAATATCAATTGCCCGTATGCCTGGTAGTTTCCCCTTTGAGTGCATAATCTTGAGCCCCCTTTCACTCATGTAACTTAGTCTCTGGTGCCAAAAGTTGTGATCTTCTCTATTTTCTGCAACTGTTATAGACCCACAAGCACTGGTAGTTGTGTAGAGAGTGCCAGATTTCTTACCACGTGCAATGGTCACAGTGCCTCTGGAAACTTTCCACGAGTTTCCATTGAAGGTTGTAACAAAACCTTCATCTGACAATTGTCCCACCGAAATCAGATTCTTCCTCAAGTCAGGGATGTGTCTCACAAGCTGACCCATTCAACTTGATTTGCACTTCACCCTTGCCAACGACGCTGCAAAGCTGATCATTACCAAGATACACCTTACCAAGGTTACTCGGTTCATAGCTATTAAGTAGCTCTTTGTTTAAGGTGCCATGAAACGATGCGCCGGAATCTAAAACCCATGACTCCGCCTTGCTCTCCAAAGAGCATATCAATGCATCATCTGATTCTTCTGAGACAAAGTTTGCTTCAATTTTTCTTTCAGTTCCCTTCTTTGGAAGTCTGCAATCAACACAGTAATGTCCCTTCTTTCCACAATTTCAACACTTAACGTCATTGAGATCTGTGGAATTCCTAAAATTTTGAGACTGTGTCCTTCCATTCCTTGACTTGGCTCTGCCTCTATTTCTATTATTGTTGCCCTTCTTCTTGTTTTAACCCTTGACTCTGCTTTCAACATTCAACGCCGAACCACTGGTGGAAACCCCTGTTGTTTGCCTTCTGATTTCTTCAGTCAAAATCATGCTCACAACTTCATCAAACTTCAACTTGGTCTTCCCTGCAGAGCTACTGATCGCTGTAACTGTGCCACTCTAACTCTCGGGTAACTGCCCTAGAATTAGCAGTGCTCGGACCTCGTCTTTGAAGTCGATATCAACAGACTCTAATTGCCCAACTATCTCGTTGAACGCATTTAGATGTTCGTTGAACTTACCACCTTCGACCATCTTCATGTTGAACAACTTCCTGATCAAGTGCACCTTGTTCGCTGCAGAAAGCTGTTCATACATACTATAAAGGGCTGGCATAAGAGACATCGTCGTCTTCTCGTTCTTGAAATTGAAGGCAACTGACTTTGACAATGTCAATCTGATGGTGCCAAGAGCCTTCCTATCAAGTAATTCCCAATCTGCATCCTTTGTATCCTCTGGTTTTTCTCCCAAAGGTTGATACAGATTTTTCTGAAACAAGAGGTCTTCTGTTTGCATCTTCCAAAAAGCGAAGTTTGTGCCATCGAACTTCTCGATCATGGATGTGGATGTCTTATCTTCTGATGCCATTACTCCCACTCGAACGGATAGATCTGATCGAAAAACTTTCATAATTTCGTCAAACACCTTCTGTGCCCTAGGTTCTCAACCAAAGGCTCTGATGCCAGTTGTTAGAGTTACACTACATAATCAACCGGATTTGATACCAGTTGTTGTGGCAGAAACGCAAAATAAATAACACTGTTCAAGGAATAAACAAGCAATCACGAAGAATAAAAAAATCACACACAAGAACACAAGATATACATGGTTCACCCAAATCTTAGGGCTACGTCCATGGAGCACACTGAACAAATTCACTATGAAAAAGATGAAGAATTACAAGGAGAATTCTCTCTCATTCTCTCTCAATTGCTCTCTCTTGTATTAGCACACATTTATCTCTAATGTTCACCCCTATTTATAGAGTCCCAAACTTGTCCTACAAGAACTTGCCTTTTGTAGAATCCAAAACCAATAAGAAAATTAAATCAGATCAGGAAACTGAATTTTCTTTAAACCAATAAGGAAGTCAAATCAGATTAGGAAACTGAATTTTCCCTAACAGATTAGGAAACTGAATTTTCCCTAAAATTCAGTACTCTGGAAGTTTTCATATAATTAAATCTTCCTAAAAATCTTCCACCTAATCAGACTCCACAAAACCACAACAATAGGAAAGGTGGTTGTGAATAATCGGGTTTATGGGTATGAATTTTACGATTGGGTTTGGCTACTATGATTTGTTGTTGCAGACACTTATGGCCATTGACTTCTGCAAATTACAGTCATTGGCTTCATTTTATTCTCATACACCTCTGGAATCATCACAGAAACGCCGACGTAATCAGTTGCCGAAACAAACTCACCGCCAGTTATACCAATCAACCTTAGTCATTGTCAATATCACCCTATCAACTCGATGCTCGCCGAAATATACAGACAAATGCTCTAGGTCTCCACCATGCCAAAACTCCATTGAAGACCAACAAGAGAGCATCAACAACTCAAAAACATCGACAAAGCAACACAGAGACTTCAGTCAAACCCAAATGGGAAAAACTTCAAGCGTCGTCAAACCAACAATGGTCGACTACTCATCGACAATGGCGTGAATGTTCGGATCAATGCCGCTGTCGTCCGCGGCATATGAATCAGAGGAGTGAGGAATTAATGGAGTCGCGGTAATGCAAGGATGGGTTAATTTGTCCATTGATAAGCGATTTAGGTATTGAATTCAAGCATTAATGGGTTTGAAAGAAGAACGAAACAGTGGGCGATGAAATCGATTATAGTAGTGAAGAGAAAGAATTGGGGATTTGATGAAGGAGAAGAGACACCCAACACGCAAAAGCATCACTGCTTATATAATGTGTGTGTGTGTGCGCACGCGATTTCAACAAGGGATTATATGTATAATACAATGCATCACGGATAATTGGCGATTTAATCCTAATCAGTTTACTGATAAGATAGATATATATGTGTGTGTGTGTGTGGGTGTATATATATATGTGTGTGTGGGTGTATTAGGATAGAGAAAGAGATGATATGAGAGATGGAGAGAGAGATGGGTCATTCTGTCATTTGTTATAGTAACTTGAAGGTATTTTAATAAATTACACAAGTACGTTAGTTTTTTTAACGGTCCGTCACTAGGAGGGAAGGTCCGTGTAGATTAGTTTCATTTTTAGGAGAAGTCCAAGTAAATTTCCAAACCAGCAAAGAAGTCCTACAATTACGACAAACCATAGAAGAGGTATGCATAAATTACACTTCATCTTCTTCTTTTTAATGCACCGTCATACTTAATTAATTAATTTTTTTATTATTTTTCATTCTCACATGAATGTAATGTTTCCCCACCCTCCTCTTTTGTTGTTTTTCTTTTAACTGATGAGTGTCTTATTTAATTTTTTTTTTTCTTTCGTGTATACCACTTCCCTAGGCATGGGTTTGTTTTTTTATTTTTTTATGTTTTTTTTACTTCTCATGGGCGCACTGCTAGGTAACACGCTACATGAGACTACTCCCTCGACACCACTGTTTCCATGTATATCTATATCACGAAAAACGGGAAAGAGAATCCTCAATTCCCCCCCATTTTTTTTTTTTTTTTTTTTTTTTTTTTTGGGTTAATTACAATGAGGCTCCTTGAAGTTTACTATAATGAAAACTATATATAAGTTTGACTTTTTTTTAAACAATGACACTCTTCAAATCTGATTCATTTGACACAAACACCCCTTGAGTGCCTAACACATGATAAAATGACCTAAATATCCTTTGATGACATTTTTAAATAATAAAATTACCAATTTACCTATTCTTCATCACAACACCTTCCCACTTCTTTCTTTTTTGCCCAATCAGTGCCTCACCTCAATCTCCCCATTCCTTTTTCATATTAACCTACCCACGAAGCAGCAGCCCCCACCGCCTCTTATTTCCTCTCTTCAATCTCTTATATATATATATATATACACACACACATGTATTATATGCAGATACATACATATACACACATATAATTTCAATCCAATTCAGTCGACTCCTACACTGCCCTAACCTTCCCCAAATTAATCATAAAAAATTCTCTCCAAACCCAGTTTTAATGTAGACCATCGCCCGGTTTGGCAACAAATGGACCACCATCTCCCCTTCCTTTCGGATCGACATGACAAGGCCAAATAGAACTACTGGAACTCCACCCTCAAGTGAGAATTGCTCGTCGATGAGTACCGACGAAAGCGATGGAGTATTAAATCAGCAGCCATTAAAGAGATCGGTGAGTGCAGATTCTCCCCTTTCGGTTTTGGGTCTGTATCTCAGACTAGGTAATCCATCCGAGTTGGATGTAATCGAATCAATCCGACCAGTTTCGTGTTCGACGTCTCACGTACCAACCTGTAAGTGAATCGAGCCTTATCCAAATAGATCCGGTGATGCAGCAGAATCAGAGTTCAGACTTAATATCGTGATGACGATCTCTGTTAAGGAGAAGCGATAAGGCAGAATACCAACAAAAGATGACAATGGTGCCGCTGCCGTAGGAGGTGGAGGATGTGTTTGGGCATTCAGTAAGGAGTTCTTGGCGGTGATACAAATACCGCCAGTGATGGCCGGAGCAAGGCGTTGGACCATGCACTCCAAGCTTCGAATTCGTCCGAGTGGTATGCTATCGGCGGCGAGCATCTACGATATTTATGGGTCATGATTTGTATCGATCTTATTCACTCATAATCTTCCTGAAGAGAGGGGGAATGAACAAACACGACACTGGTTTAGGGAATGAATAGGTTAGGTGGAGAAGGGCAAAAGTGTATTTTTAAAATTATGATATTTTATCATTAAAATTATGGTGGGTAATTTCGTCTTTTTCAAGCATTTAAGGGTATGTTTGGATCAAAAAAAATTTGACAGAGATATCATTATTCAAAAAAAGTCCAATTTATATATGATGGTCATTATAACAAATCTCAGGGAGTATTATTATAATTAACTATTTTTTTTTTAACTGATATATTTTTATGATTGCAAGCATATAAAACAATACTAACAAAAGCACGTAGAACAATAGTAACAAACTGACTTCTGCTATTCATGGGACGCCCTAACTTTTTTATTTTTTTTTATTTTTTATTTTTTTAAGAACTGGCTGAAAATTTTGTCAACCTAAGCAAAAATTTGAGCCCTCCTCCTAGACAACATCGACTGTCTCAAAGAGAGAAGGTAATTGAAGAGGCCAAGAAACCGTAATTTGTAAACACAATTGTCAAAAGAATGCACATGGTGACCAATTTGAGCGGGAGGACTGATCCATGACAGTTGGGCTACAAGCACCACGAGAAGTTGTTGCAGACACTGTAAATTGTGACAGACGAATCTTGCATGCCTATCTCTCGGTGTGGCATTTTTTTTTTTTTTTTTACTTCAGCAATACCATTGGCGTTGCCATGAATTTTCCCTAACGCAATACCTTAATGGAAAGCTAATTTATCTTTCAGCAACACCTTGACTATGAGCCCGGCGGTGAGCAAAATTTCTTTTCTTTCAATAATACCTCGACGGAAATCTAAATTTCTCTTTCAGGAACACCTTGGCGGCGACCAAAATTTCTTTTCAGCAACCCCTCGGTGGTGAGCATAATTTTTTTTTCCTTTTAGCAATAAGTCGAAAATTCCTTTCAGCACTACCTCAACAGCGAGCCAATGATTTTCTTTTTTTTTTTTTTTTTTTTTTTTTTTTTTTTTTGCAAAGCTACAACTCAATGGCAAGCTAAAAAAATTTCTTTCAATAACACCTCGACAGCGAACTAATTTGATTGAGTGTGACAATCGGTGAATTACTTTTGATATCATGCGATAAGTACACTTTGCCATTTTATTTTGTTGGGTTGACAACTTGGAACAGACTTCCAAGATGCCTACGTACCCTGAATCGGGATCAAGTCATTACGTAGTTCATAATTCTTTTTCTTTTTTTTCCAGAGAGTTTGTACTAATATCAAAGGACTTTTTTTTATTTCAGGCAGACAGTTTATACTCGTATCAGAAAGTATTTGATTTTTTAATTATTTTTCAACTTTGCAAAAATCAGACGACAATCCAAGCTTATACTAGAGGGCATAGACTAGCTCGGCAAACACTTCATTGTTCAAGTTGTGCTTGGAGTTGATGTTATTGGCGAGTTCACTTTTCTACCAAGTTTTTGACTCAATGCCCCCTATGATTTAGCATTTTCGGTTGAAGTCATTGTTATAGTATGGTGCGTTTCTTAATACAAGTCTCTGGAGATGATGCTTGTAATGAAAGATATAGCTATTTCATTATCCGAGTTAAGAAGTATTTTGTCTTCCTCTTCAGACTCACTTCCCTTGTCTTCTTGAAGGTTATCCGGTATATCATAAACATCTTCCCTAGCACCATGATTTTTCATGCTAAGCTCCATGTTGTGGGATCGAGTTCAAATGTGTGAGGCTAAATCCCTTGTAGGATGTAAAGAAGCTCTGAGCGTATGCCTTGCATACATGCTTCAACTGAGGAAATTTTAGACAAACGATCTTTGCAATCAAAACTTAGAGCTCGCCAACAGTTTATATAGTATACCACAAGCTCGTTCTTCATTTGTTTGGTGTTAGTAAGCTCTAAAATGCACATTATTCTACGAGTACTGTAGAAGTGGTTGAGGAATTCTCGTTCTATCTGCTCCCAACTATTAATACTCCCAGCTTTGAGGTCTGTGTGCCAATCAAATGCATTCCCTTTATGGGAACGAACGAATTGCTTGACAATGAGATCTTCGTTTGTACTAGCATTGCCGCAAGTTTCTACAAAGTGTGCGACATGTTGCTTGGAATTGCCTTTTCCATCAAACTGTTGAAGCTTTGGAGATTGATACCCAACTAGCATTTTTAAGCTGTCAATTATTTCTGTGTAAGGCTTTGAGTACATGCGAGCATTTTGAGGGACGCCACTATATTATTCTCTTATGCAATTCACTATCATGTCTTGAAGTTGTTAGACGTAAAGTGAGGTGACAGAGGTAACTTCAATTGCTTGGTTGGCGGACATAATATTCTGATCGTCAATTGGAGTGATCTCTGGTATGGAATCAGAAGGAGGAATTTGTCCTTTACTTGACTCGGCACTGTCGTCACGCAATTTTAACTTTTCTGTCAGCGAGGCTATTTTCATATCTTACTCCTTAAGAGTTTGCTGTAATCTTTCAATTGCACGGCCATACTCGTCAATTGTTCTTCGTACGATGTAATACTCATCATCATGACCAGCACAGTGATGGAGTTAGAAAAAATCTTTGGCCTTGGGTGAACCAGCCTTGAACTTGAATTTGATAACAATTTCTCTGAGATAAGTTGAATCTTTGAGTTTACATAAACCATTTCCCTTGCCCCCAAGAGAGGCAAAAGTGGTATGAGTTTGATTTGTTGCTTTGATGAATCTGATGGAGTTGACCCTCACCACATCGTGTTGCCTTTTGACTGAAACAAATGTTTTGGTTATGCTCCGCATCATTGGACTTGTAGAGCTGTTGATACCACTTGATGAAGTTGCAACCTTCTTACCACCTTTTGTGATAGTATTGATGTTGTCCATCACGACTACAATGTTCTTGGTGGTATTCTTGCTCTTCGTTTGAATCTTGTCGGAAGTTATAGAATCTGATGGTGAGTTTGTTGAGAATTTAATGTACGAGAAAGAGATGAGAGGCAGAGGATATCTCACCGGGCGTGCTAGAAATTTGTACACATAAATTTCGTATCTGCAAATTAAAGAACAAAATATGGGAGCAATAATAATTTATTAATTTATGATAATTTGAGTACAATCATCTGAGGTGTTCTTTACAAAAGAAAGAAAATATCCTCTGATTCGATCTCCTTTGTTGGTTAGATCCAAGGGTTGTTAGAGCTTGATCTTGAATTGGGTTGTTTACAAAGTTCTTCAAGCTTTTGTAGTTGAGGAAGACAGCCGATGATTTCTAATCGAGGGCTAAAGAAGTTTGATCTCGAACAGTATTGTTTGGTGATTCTTCAAATTAACTTGTTGAATTACAAGGAAAGAACAACACGATTTCGATGTAATTCTTGTTCTTTATTGAATTTGAGGAAGAACGGCACGACTTTGGATTGGATGTGCATGTTGTTCTTCGTCTTCAGAGAATTTGTTAAATTTGTGGAAGAACGACATGACTTTGGATTGGATGTGCTTGTTGCTCTTCTTCTTCAAGGAACTTCTGTATTTTACTCTTGAATTCTGGAATTATGGATTTCTAAAATTCGCAATTTCTGTACCCCTTCCTCCTCGTCCATGCTTCTATTTATAAGTTTCTTGAATTAATAAGATGATAACATGTATCCTTTCTTGATAAGGAAATAATTATAATTGAAGCGGGTCGATTATATTCTGATAATTATGCATAAAAATAATTATTCTAAATATATTTTATTAAGACTTTTTATTTAATCACTAGAACTGGCCTAATTAAAGGCATATTTGATTGGTCAATTTGTCAACAAAAGTACATAAAATTTTAGTGTCTACAACAAGTCAATCAGTTCAGTAACTATCTCCTGTACACGACCATAAAAAGGCTAAATACAAACATACAAGCGTATGACACGCCCATAAACTCATGCACATACATACAGTGTAGAGATTTAAAAAAAGATTGATTTTATTCTTTATTCGGGACTAATATAAATAATTCCAGTTCTTCACATGATTTGTATCACATCCCAAAAGAAGGAAGGAAGCAAATCAAACGTTTTATGACGTTTGAGAACATGAACGCGGAAGGAAGCACATCAAACGTTTTATGACGTTTGAGAACATGAACGCGGCCACAAGCACGAGGTTTCGATGGCGAGGGCTAGCTATTGGCAATGGAGAAGACAAACCTCTTTGGTGTCGTAGCATTGATTGGCAAAACAACACCAACAACTTTTTATTCCATACGGCGGACAATTTGCAAACCCACGGCATACATGGATAATCTTTTCTCCGGCCGTATGATTTTTGACCTCGGAAATAACCACATCAAGATCTTTGGCTTCACGGCCTGATCGTGTGAAAGAGAAGTAAAATCAATGTAAGAAAGAATCAGAATCATATTCACAGTCAAATCCTGGAAATAAAAGAAAGGTAACAAAAAAAATACATTGGGCATATATATATATACTTACATTGATGAAGAGACAAGAGAGTGACAAACACAAGGCAAAAGAGAGCCAATGATTTAGTTGTAATAGCCATGTGTATGTTTGTAAAAGAAGAAGAAGAGATAGAGAGCAAGGGTTACATGGCAAGCAAGGATTGTCTGGATTTTATAAGGATTCAACCTCCTCTAATATAGAAAGATATGTATGTGGCCTAATTTAATTTCCAAAATCAAACATTAATTTCCAAAATCAATAAATATCATTAAATAATAATTTTTTTTATTATTAAATACCATTATTGTTTTATTTTAATTTTATACTTATATGAAATTATATAAAATTATATATCATCCTTTACGAAACTTTAATCATACCAGAAGAGAGTAAAAATATATATATAAATCTTATGAAGTGGCCCTTACTATTAAGGAGATGTGCAATTAATAAATCGTTTCCTTTTAAAATTATTAATTTGTTCTTTTAAGTTTAAAAATGAATATAAACAAGTTGAAATATTTTTTATTTATTTTATATATATATATATATTTCGCATGACTTTGCAGATGGAACAAAGAACAATTAATGATATAATGATAATATTTCTTTTGCTTGATTTAGCAGATGGAACAATTAATTTGAGATGTCTTAAAAAGGAAAAATCGACTATTAATATAAGACACTGGGAATATGAGATACTACGAGTCTACGATTACCATTATTGATATATTTGAGATGTCTTTATTTTCTTTTGGCACTCCTTTTTCCATTACTATTATTGATTCTTTATATGTGTACTATAACTCATTTAACTCTCATTTATTATAATGTTGCTAATTAATTTGTTGTGAAGGCACTTTATGTGGGCCTCACATTTTCAACTTTGGATAAAGAAACAAAGAAAAAAAAAAAAAATTAGGATAATTTCACTGACACTCTTTAGGTTTAGCAAAATATTACATCAAAATACTTTTCAAAAAGAGTCATGATATTCAGGCACAAAGGTTAGATCGATTGGTGAGGCAGAATACACAGTGACACAAAAGGACAAATTAATATGATAATAAAATGATCTCACTAACATGTCCATTAAAACAATATGGATTTTTAAAGACAAAATTATCCTTATATTACCTTGTATTCATCCTCCTTTTTTAGGGTCACTTAATTGAGATCATCATTTCAAAAACAACTATAATTAAAAATTCCTTAAATTCCTTTTATAAATTTTATCAAAACACTATATCTCATGATAGATGTATAATAATATATAAATTTATAAAAAGAAATCATTAGAATGTATATATATATTTTTATTTTTAAAATTTTATCAAAACACATTTCCTCTCCTTTATATATATATATATATATATATATAGAGAGAGAGAGAGAGAGAGAGAGAGAGAGATGTATAAGAA